>NC_088415.1:93099970-93324970 GCF_034236695.1 Oncorhynchus nerka
AGAAGAGAAGAGAAGAGAAGAGAAGAGAAGAGAGAGAGAGAGGGAGAGGAGAGGAGAGGAGAGGAGAGGAGAGGAGAGAAGAGAGAGAAGAGAAGAGAAGAGAAGAGGAGAGGAGAGGAGAGGAGAGGAGAGGAGAGGAGAGAAGAGGAGAGGAGAGGAGAGGAGAGGAGAGGAGAGGAGAGGAGAGGAGGAGCCAACGTAGATTATAGCTTTATGAACAGAGAGCTAGAGTGAGCTGTGATCAAGTTAGGACAATCCCACAGTGTCAGACACGATGCATATGAATTCATCCATCCATTTAACTGAAACTGGAAAATTATGCCGCATTATCCCCTTTCCTCCTCCTCTTCCTCCTCCTCTTCCTCCTCCCCAACTTCGTATCTGAATATATAACCTACATAGCCTAAAGCCCTTGTTGGAAAAAAATGGTTAGTTTGAACATTTTAAATTGGATTTCATGTAGCAAGAGAAGAATCTTCCGGATGTCATCCAATTTAGAGGAAATATATTTTTGACCATTCAAAAAAAAAAACGATGAGATTGAAGATGTTACATGTTACCATGTTTTTTTTTTGTGATGAAAGACACATCTCATTTGGGATTTAAATGATGAGAACATCAATAACCTGATGATACATCATGTCCCAAGCAGGTAGTCAACTATATCAACAGGAGCCAACAGCGAATAGCAGGTAAATGTCACTGCAAACCAACAGTAAGGATCTGAAGTCATTCAGACAATGATACAGTGGTGAATCACTGGCTACAAATATAACACTATAATCAATGAGGCTATTACTACAGCAGACTATACTGGCTACAAATATAACACTATAATCAATGAGGCTATTACTACAGCAGACTACACTGACTACAAATATAACACTATAATCAATGAGGCTATTACAAATATAACACTATAATCAATGAGGCTATTACTACAGCAGACTACACTGACTACAAATATAACACTATAATCAATGAGGCTATTACTACAGCAGACTATACTGACTACAAATATAACACTATAATCAATGAGGCTATTACTACAGCAGACTATACTGGCTACAAATATAACACTGACTACAGAAACTTGGCTACAAATATACCACTATAATCATGAGGCAGAAACAACCGACTACAAATATAACACTATAATCAATGAGGCTATTACTACACAGCAGACTACACTGACTCTATTGCCATAAATAAGAGACAATGTGATCATTTATGAGAAATAGAAATCATTCCCACATCCTTCTTTACCTTGAGGTAGTCGTTTTCAGAACGTAGGTCTTCAATTTCCCGTATCAAATCCTCCTCGATTATCTCCTCGCTGCATTCCAGTTTTATAAATGATGCGCTTGTTAATGATTTCTCCAGTTTATCTCCTCCGTGACCGTGAGCACCTGCTCCTGGAGCCTGAGACATGCCGCCTTTCCCCGCTGCTGCCACTACCGCACCCTCCGCGGTGCGCAATGAAACCCCACCACTACAAGCAGTAGCCCCTGCCGCGTCTGTTGCTGATGCTCCTGCCTGCAGAGGATAATCCGCTCCCACATGATCCCTGTCGCTGGGCCCAGAGCCCCCCGACTCCCCGTCGCTGCTGGCGGCCGCGGTCAGGCGTTGTTCTTCGGATAGGGGCTCAGAGGGACAGTCGGAGAGATCGGAGTTGCTGTCCGTCTGACTGACCCTGCCGACAGGAATAGCACCGGTTGGGACGCGGATTGGTGAGCCATGGCTGAGTGGGCGGTGGTGAGACGCGGTCAGAGTGGCTATTTTACTCTTCTTGGCTTTGAGGGCGAGGTGTTGACTGCTGTCCGATGTCGGTTTGCTGGCGGCGGTCGTTTTATGCTCCGGGGCTGCATGTTGGATTACCTTAACAGTCTTTCTCGTGCCTGTGGAGGACTTGGTGCTGTGACTTTTCACCGCGGCCGGTTTCTTATCCTTCGCTCCGGTTGGGGCGGTTCGCCTGGTGATGCGGCTTTGATTGGATGACACGGGCACAGGAGAAGAGTGCTGATGCTTGGTCAGTTTGGGGGATTTTGGTACCATAACCGTTGGTTTGGGCGAGGAGCGGAAGGAGTGGACATCCTTCAGGAACGGCCTGGCCGGAGACGATGCTCGGTTTAACCGTTTCTTCTCCAACTGGTGGTTTGGCGGTTTGGTGGATTCGCTGATCCCAGAGCCACTGGAGCTCTCCATGTTACAACCCCCAGACGACACCGGTGGAGGAGGGGAGGAGGAGGGTGCTGGAAGAATAAATGTTCAGTCCACAACACACATGAAGAATACCCTTGACAGGCGACAGCAGAAACACGGTCCTGTCTCCCGGTGGTTCTTCTCATCACTCCCGGTTGGTGATGCTCACTCGGAACGGTCCTTTATTCCGGTTGTATTGCATTCCTTTGGTTAGATAGATTATCCTACATTCACCAGGTTGTCATTGTACTCCGCTCTATGATAGTAGCCAGGTGGCTCTCCGCTTTTTCTCCTTGAATGAAGGAATCGCTGTAATACACACGGGATTATTGTACAAACCGATGCTAAACAGATGGCATCTGCGGTGTCGCTGGTTGTGAAGTGTAATGGTTTGAATTATTAATCCAGCCGTTTTCTTATTCCGTGATATGATTCCTTCATCTCGTCCTCTCTCTCTCTCTCTCTCTCTGGGCCCCTGTCTGTCCGTGTGTCAGTGGCTCCTTTCTCATTCCTTCCGTCTGTCTGACAGGGAAAATCTGCAATCACTGCCGTGTGGAGCCTGACGCCGGCCGTGCGGTGGTTCCTACCAGGGCGCATGCGCGTTATTTCTCACAAATACCGAAAACATGGCACCCAGGTCAGACCTGCCTTCGTGCGCATGCCCCAATATCGCACACTCAGTCACGCACGGGAGACAAGCACGAACACACACCATTTAAGATGACGGATATCAAAAAGTGAGTCACTCATCCACTACCTCTCCATACCCTGTTCAATTGTATTATAAAGATACTCATATTGTCCTACTACAAACTTTTTAGAAATGAGCAAGTGGTTGTTGTATAAAAGGGGAAATACACAAGAGATGGTGCTGAAGCAGGTGCTGAAGCAGGTGCGGTGCTGAAGAAGGTGCGGTGCTGAAGCAGGTGCTGAAGCAGGTGCTGAAGCAGGTGCGGTGCTGAAGCAGGTGCTGAAGAAGGTGAGGTGCTGAAGCAGGTGCTGAAGCTGAAGCAGGTGCTGAAGCAGGTGCTGAAGCAGGTGCTGAAGCTGAAGCAGGTGCTGAAGCAGGTGCTGAAGCAGGTGAGGTGCTGAAGAAGGTGCGGTGCTGAAGCAAGGTGCTGAAGCAGGTGCTGAAGCAGGTGAGGTGCTGAAGCAGGTGCGGTGCTGAAGAAGGTGCTGAAGCAGGTGCGGTGCTGAAGCAGGTGCTGAAGCAGGTGCTGAAGCAAGGTGAGGTGCTGAAGCAGGTGCGGTGCTGAAGCAAGGTGCTGAAGCAGGTGCTGAAGCAAGGTGCTGAAGCAAGTGCTGAAGCAGGTGCTGAGGGGTTTATAATGGTTTCTATATAACCGAAATGCTGACGTCGAACAAACTGAGTTTCAAGTAGCAAACGGAGGCAGAAAAAATACATTTCATTCACATAAATCCTTCACTTTCAAAGAATAAAATACATTTTAGTGTTTATATTCACTATCAAACAACACTGTCAGGTGGTCTACTGTCATCCTCACTCAGTAGTTGTGGTAATACAATTTTTAAACGCCTAACAGCCCTTAGCCATGATATATTGGTCATATACCCCCCCCCCCCCCCAGGTCTTCATGCTTAAATCTCTATGGAGGGACACTGCATTTTCCTGGGGTGGCAGCGTAGCCTAGTGGTTAGTGTTGGACTAGTAACCGAAAGGTTGTTAGATCGAATCCCCCGAGCTGCCAAGGTAAAAATCTGTCGTTCTGCCGCTGAACAAGGCAGTTAAACACACTGGTAGGCCATCATTGTAAATAAGAATTTGTTCTCAACTGACTTGCCTAGTTAAATCAAAAATGTCAACATAAAGGAGAGCAAAACCAATGGAAGATGGTCCAACTGTGAAACAGCAACATGCATCGACACATTGAACAGAGCAGTTTGGGTAATAAATATATATCTTTATTCGCACTTCATTAGTTAAAGAATGCAACAAAAAAATGTTATCAATACCAAAAATCCACTTCAAAACATGACAACTGTTTTTTTATTTTCCAAATAACTCAAACTTGTTTTATATAAAAGCAGGCTTGAGGTGAATTCAGTCAATTCAGGAAGTAAACTATAATTGGAACAAAAATTACTTCTAAGTAAACTGACATTTATATGAAAACTTATTTTACAAAATTCAATTTTAAATTCATATAATTTCCTTAATAAGTCACTGAGTTTAATACAAATGAACCCCAACTCTAATACACAGTGATGTCTTTCATCTTTAAAAAGATGGAATCTGCGGGGGGCACATGGACACGGTCCTCCCCCAGCATCGTTGGTATGGGTTTTGCTCTGTTGATGAAGCAGTGTTGGGGATCACCAAGGGAAAATAAATAGCAGGACATATACTGCTGTTCTAATCGCATGTGCAATGATGTCAGAGGGGGGAGGGGCCATGTTGGTTGTTTGTTTGCAATCATTTTGTTGTTGTTGTTGTTGTAATATCTCAAACAGACGTGTCAGTTTGAGTAGATTACAGCTTTAAAAGGATGTGTGTAACAGGTACCTGCCAAAACAAAGGTACCTGCCAAAACACAGGTACCTGCCAAAACAAAGGAAACAGCCAAAACACAGGTACCTGCCAAAACAAAGGAAACAGCCAAAACACAGGTACCTGCCAAAACAAAGGTACCTGCCAAAACAAAGGAAACAGCAGCATAAAGTAACCTCATAGGGCGTTAGGCCAACGCGAGCCGCCGGGCCAACGCGAGCCGCCGGGCCAACGCGAGCCGTCGGGCCAACGCGAGCCGTCGGGCCAATCCCTCTCCTCTTCCGAACCCCCCCACCAGAGAGTATAGATAGACTTGTCTGTAGAACGGAGATGGTCAATGCCATGTTTATTACTAACTGAGGGGGGGGGGGGGTAGTGTACATTTATTTAATACTTGATCTCAATCAATCTATCGATCTTTTGATTGATTGATTGATACTTGATCGGACTCCTTCTCAATCTAACAATCTAAAACATGTAACCAGGAGTGGAATTGAAGGTGGGGAAAAAGGCGAGTCACAACTGTTGTATCACTGAATGAATGTATCACATTCAGCTCAAAAATGTGGAGATTTTTTACGTGTCAATTCCACTCCTGTATGTAACCCGTAACCCGCACCAGAAACACATCCAAGAACCACAAAGAAATACGACCAAGAAAACAATAGACAATAGCAGCTCAAAGGGTTAAATTAGAGTTAATGTTATCATAGCCTAACAGTCAGCTGGTGACAGTCCAGCTGGTGACAGTCCCGTTGGTGACAGTCCCGTTGGTGACAGTCCAGCTGGTGACAGTCCGTTGGTGACAGTCCCGTTGGTGACAGTCCCGTTGGTGACAATCCAGCTGGTGACAGTCCAGCTGGTGACAATCCAGCTGGTGACAGTCAGCTGGTGACAGTCCCGTTGGTGACAGTCAGGTAAGGTCGGGCATTAGATTCTAAAAGATGTACTGGACTAGCCAATCAGCAATGACCAGTGCCTTGAGGGTTGGACCAGTGTAGCAGCTGAAGATGGGACCCTAAGTATGATGGGATGTGAATTGCTTAATTAACTCAGGAACCACACCTGTGTGGAAGCACCGGTTTTTCAAATGTATCCTTTCTTTGGCAGTTACCTGTATCTTGACTATGCATTTTGACCTAAACTATTATGTGTATATTGATAGGACAATCTAGACAACAATCAATTTGAGTGGGAGCCTTTCTTGACCCTTGACCCAACATTTCCATCACTGACATTTCATTAACAGTTGAAAGGTATAAACCTTCAATCTGAGGCCTTTCAAACAACCATTACTAAAGACAACCATTACTAAAGACAACTATTACTAAAGACAACCATTACTAAAGACAACTATTACTAAAGACAACCATTACTAAAGACAACTATTACTAAAAGACAACTATTACTGAAATACAACTATTACTAAAAGACAACTATTACTGAAATACAACTATTACTAAATACAACCATTACTAAAGACAACTATTACTAAAGACAACTATTACTGAAATACAACTATTACTAAAAGACAACTATTACTAAAGACAACTATTACTAAAAGACAACTATTACTCAATACAACTATTACTGAAATACAACTATTACTAAAAGACAACCATTACTAAAGACAACTATTACTAAAAGACAACTATTACTGAAATACAACCATTACTAAATACAACTATTACTGAAATACAACTATTACTGAAATACAACCATTACTAAATACAACTATTACTAAAGACAACTATTACTGAAATACAACTATTACTCAATACAACTATTACTAAAGTCACAATGACAAGAATCCTCCCCAGATAGCTGGTGTAACGGTACAAAAGCATTCCAAAACACATATCTTTAACTTCACAGAGATTTCTTGTTTTTGACCATTTCAATCATTTCTTGTTGGGGTTTGATCTATGTAGTAGACCTACCATGTTGAATTTAAGGAGTAGTTCACCATTAAAATGATCTACACGAGCCAATCGAGTCACTCAAAATCAATTCCTAATTCATCCCAAAACTGAATGTTGCACCACCAAAAACTTTCCCCGATAAACAAAACGAACATGTCGTCTTTACACTTTCATTTCTGTCCGCTCTAAAATGCAACACAGAAATAGTAACATATCTATGGAGGGACACAGATCACTTTTTTTTGGTAGTATTTCAACTTAAGAGGAAGTGAAAAACATGAGGATAATAACATTACCATGACAATATTAGTACCAAAAATAAAGTGTACTTCAAAAGCAACATGTTTTTTTGGAGTCTGTACAAAGAGAGAACCCTGTGACTGACTGTATAGACACCTCATATAGACTGACTATATAGACACCTCATATAGACTGACTGTATGTAGACACCTCATATAGACTGACTGTATGTAGACACCTCATATAGACTGACTGTATAGACACCTCATATAGACTGACTGTATGTAGTCAGTCTATATGAGGTGTCTACATAGACTGACTGTATGTAGACACCTCATATAGACTGACTGTATGTAGACACCTCATATAGACTGACTGTATGTAGACACCTCATATAGACTGACTGTATGTAGACACCTCATATAGACTGACTGTATGTAGACACCTCATATCTTCATAGAGACCTCATATAGACTGACTGTATGCAGACACCTCATATAGACTGACTGTATGTAGACACCTCATATAGACTGACTATATAGACACCTCATATAGACTGACTGTATGTAGACACCTCATATAGACTGACTATATAGACACCTCATATAGACTGACTGTATGCAGACACCTCATATAGACTGACTATATAGACACCTCATATAGACTGACTATATAGACACCTCATATAGACTGACTGTATGTAGACACCTCATATAGACTGACTATATAGACACCTCATATAGACTGCCTATGTAGACACCTCATATAGACTGACTGTATGTAGACACCTCATATAGACTGACTGTATAGACACCTCATATAGACTGACTGTATGTAGTCAGTCTATATGAGGTGTCTACATAGACTGACTGTATGTAGACACCTCATATAGACTGACTGTATGTAGACACCTCATATAGACTGACTGTATGTAGACACCTCATATCTTCATAGAGACCTCATATAGACTGACTGTATGCAGACACCTCATATAGACTGACTGTATGTAGACACCTCATATAGACTGACTGTATGTAGACACCTCATATAGACTGACTATATAGACACCTCATATAGACTGCCTATGTAGACACCTCATATAGACTGACTGTATGTAGACACCTCATATAGACTGACTATATAGACACCTCATATCGTCATAGACTGACTATATAGACACCTCATATCGTCATAGACTGACTATATAGACACCTCATATCGTCATAGACTGACTATGTAGACACCTCATATAGACACCTCATATAGACTGACTGTATGCAGACACCTCATATAGACTGACTATATAGACACCTCATATAGACTGACTATATAGACACCTCATATAGACTGACTATATAGACACCTCATATAGACTGACTATGTAGACACCTCATATAGACTGACTGTATGTAGACACCTCATATAGACTGACTATATAGACACCTCATATCGTCATAGACTGACTATATAGACACCTCATATCGTCATAGACTGACTATATAGACACCTCATATAGACTGACTATATAGACACCTCATATAGACTGCCTATGTAGACACCTCATATAGACTGACTATATAGACACCTCATATAGACTGCCTATGTAGACAACTCATATAGACTGACTATATAGACACCTCATATAGACTGACTATATAGACACCTCATATCATCATAGACTGACTATATAGACACCTCATATCATCATAGACTGACTATATAGACACCTCATATAGACTGACTGTATGTAGACACCTCATATAGACTGACTATGTAGACACCTCATATAGACTGACTATATAGACACCTCATATAGACTGACTATATAGACACCTCATATCTTCATAGAGATTGAGAGACTGAAATAGGGGACTAACCCAATTAGGGGGGGCAAAGTTTGTTGTTGTTGCAAAACGGTTTTGGTATAGTGTGCACGAATGAATGTGACCCCAGGAGTGGCACTGATAAGGTTTAACACTGAAAACAAGGTATTTGGGCATTATTAGTGCTGCTAACTAGTTTAATACTGAATCCATTTTAACCTGCCTTGCCTCACTTCAGCATAGGACCTGAACTAGCTATCGTGGATTGTAGTGCAAAACACTACAATGAAAACTAAAACGGATCAGAAAACCATCCAAGCCACTCATAATGAATGTAAGGCAACACAAAGTGTATTCGGGGAAAATAATTCAGACCGCTTCACTTTTTGTTACGTTAAAGCCTTACTCTAAAATGTATTAAATTGTTATTCAATTAAGCAAAAACAAGTTTAGATTTTTTTCTTTCTTCAAATTCATAAAAAATATAAAACTGAAACATCACATTTACATAAGTATTCAGACCCTTTATTCAGTACTTTGTTGAAGCACCTTTGCGATTATAGCCTCCAGTCTTCTTGGGTATGATGCTACAAGCTTGGCACACCTGTATTTGGGGAGTTTCTCCCATTCTTCTCTGCAGATCTTCTCAAGCTCTGTCAGGTTGGATGGGGAGTGTCGCTGCACAGTTATTTTCAGGTCTCTCCAGAGATGTTCGATTGGGTTTAAGTCTGTGCTCTGGCTGGGCCACTCAAGGACATTCAGAGACTTGTCCCGAAGCCACTCCTGCGTTGTCTTGGCTGTGTGCTTAGGGTCGTTGTCCTGTTGGAAGGTGAACCTTCGCCCCAGTCTGAGGTCCTGAGCAGGTTTTCATCAAGGATCTCTCTGTACTTTTCTCCGTTCATCTTTCCCTCAATCCTAACTAGTTGCCACCACGATGCTTCACCGTAGGGAAGGTGCCAGGTTTCCTCCAGATGTGATGCTTGGTTTCATCAGACCAGAGAATCTTGTTTCTCATGGGCAGAGTCCTTTAGGTGCCTTTTGGCAAACTCCAAGAGGGCTGTCATGTGCCTTTTACTGAGGAGTGGCTTCCATCTGGCCACTCTATCATAAAGGCCTGATTGGGGGAGTGCTGCAGAGATGGTTGTCCTTCTGGAAGGTTTTCCCATCTCCACAGAGGAGCTATGGAGCTCTGTCAGAGTGACCATCTGGTTCTTGGTCACCTCCCTGACCAAGGCCCTTATCCCCCGATTGCTCAGTTTGGCTGGGCGGCCAGCTCTAGGAAAAGTATTGGTGGTTCCAAACTTCTTCCATGTAAGAATGGAGGCCACTGTGTTCTTGGGGACCTTCAATGCTGCAGAAATGTTTTGGTACCCTTCCCCAGATCTGTGCCTCGACACAATCCTCTCTCAGAGCTCTACAGACAATTCCAACCTCATGGCTTGGTTTTTGCTCTGACATGCACTGTCAACTGTGAGACCTTATATAGACAGGTGTGTGCCTTTCCAAATCGTGTCCAATCAATTGAATTTACCACAGGTGGACTCCAATCAAGTTGTAGAAACATCTCAAGGACGATCAATGGAAACAGGATGCACCTGAGGTCAATGTTGAGTCTCATAGCAAAGGGTCTGAATATTTATGTCAATAAGGTATTTCTGTTTTTGTCATTATGGGGTATTGATGTCATTATGGGGTGTTGTGATGTCATTATAGCGTATTGTGATGTCATTATGGCGTATTGTGATGTCATTATGAGGTATTGTGATGTCATTATGGGGTATTGTGTGTAGATTGATGAGGACATTATTTTATTTAATCCATTTTAGAATAAGGCTGTAACTTTAACAAAATGTGGAAAAAGTCAAGGGGTCTGAATACTTTCCTAATGCACTGTAAATTAACACGACACCGGCGATTTGGCATTATTGTCCGTTTAAAAAAGAAAACACGTTGAAATTGTTGACACAGATGGTCCTGTCCAATACAAAATGGCCGCTAGGCGGTTTTCTGATAGAATATCCATGACGTCAGCCCCAAAATGACAACATATACAGTACCAGTCAAAAGTTTGAGTTTTTCTTTAGTTTTACTATTTTCCACATTGAATAATAGTGAAGACATCAAAACTATGAAATAACACATATGGAATCATATACTAACCCAAACATTTATATTTAAGATTCTTCAAAGTAGTCACCCTTTGCCTTGATGACAGCGTTACACCCTCTTGGCATTCTCTCAACCAGTAGTCACCTGGAATGCATTTCAATTAACAGGTGTGCCTTGTTAAAAGTTCATTTGTAGAATTTCTTTCCTTCGTAATGCGTTTGAGCCAATCAGGTGTGTTGTGACAATGTAGGGGTGGTATACAGAAGATAGCCCTATTTGGTAAAAGACCAAGTCCATATTATGGCAAGAACATCTCAAATAAGCAAAGAGAAATGAGTCCATAATTACTTTAAGCCATGACAGTCAGTCAACCCGGAACAATTCAAGAACTTTGAAAGTTCCTTCAAGTGCAGTCGCAAAAACCATCAAGCGCTAGGATGAAACTGGCTCTCATGAGGACCGCCACAGGAAATGAAGACCCAGAGTTACCTCTGCTGCAGAGGATACATTCACTGGAGTTACCAGCCTCAGATAGCAGCCCAAATAAATGTTTCAGAGAGTTCAAGTAACAGACACATCTCAACATCAACTGTTCAGAGGAGACTGTGTGAATCAGGCCTTCCTGGTCAAATTGCTGCAAAGAAACCACTACTAAAGAACACCAATAAGAAGAGACTTGTGTGGGCCAATAAACAATGTCCTTTGGTCTGATGAGTCCAAATTCGAGATCTTTGTTTCCAAACAACGTGTCTTTGTGAGACGCAGAGTAGGTGAACGGATGATCTCCGCATGTGTGGTTCCCACCGTGAAGCATGGAGGAGGAGGTGTGAGGGTGCTTTGCTGGAGACACTGTCAATGATTTATTTAGAATTCACGGCACACAACTAGCATGGTTACCACAGCATTCTGCAGCAATACGCCGCCATCCCATCTGGTTTGCTCTTAGTGGGACTATAATTTATTTTTCAACAGGACAACGACCCAACACACCTCCAGGCTGTGTAAGGGCTATTTGACCAAGAAGGAGAGTGATGGAGTGCTGCCTCAGATGACTTGGCCACCACAATCACCCGACCTCAACTCTATTGAGATGGTTTGGGACGAGTTGGACCGCAGAGCGAAGGAAAAGAAGCCAACAAGTGCTCAGCATACGTGGGAACTCCTTCAAGACAGTTGGAAAAGCATTCCAGGTGAAACTGGTTGAGAGAATGCCAAGAGTGTGCAAAAGGTGGCTACTTTGAAGAATCTCAAATATATTTTGATTTGTTTAACACTTTTTTTGGTTCCTACATGATTCCATATGTGTTATTTCATAGTTTTGACGTCTTCACAATTAGTCTACAATGTAGAAAATATATTTCTTTTTAAATGAAGAAAAACCCTTGAATGAGTAGGTTTGTCCAACATTTTGACTGGTACAGTACATCTGATTCTACACTAACTACCGTGTCTGTCTACTTGTATTTTTTTTGACCTAAGTTACTACGTGATAATCTATCATTTAAAAAAAAAACTGTCTATATTAAACTATGTACAAAAATACATTTCCATCCAAATGTACCTAAAGAAAGAATTGTGCAATGTGACACGTGTCCTTTTTCCATGTTGTTCAGTAGAGATACAGAGTCCTTACAGTTACTAGGTCTACAGAGCAGGAGGAACAAGGAGCTCCCTCATATAGAGTGTGTGTGTGTGTGTTGAACTGTGTTGAGCTATATGTGTGTGTGTGTGTGTGTGTGTGTAGGGTTCTCTCTCTCTCTCTCTAACTAGGATGCACCTGGCTGCAAGGCACAGCTAGCCAAGCGGGCCCCGGGACGAAGTAGTCTGGGGCAGGTATATACTGTACGTGTGTGTGTACAGGTGTATACTGTACGTGTGTGTGTGTACAGGTGTATACTGTACGTGTGTGTGTACAGGTGTATACTGTACGTGTGTGTGTACAGGTGTATACTGTACGTGTGTGTGTGTGTGTGTGTCTTAACAAGGTCTCTGTATTAGTTAGTGTGTGTGTCATATCATACAGCCCCAGAAGTAGAACTGGGAGGACGTCTATCAGAGCAGGTGTGTCTAAGCAGGAACACCTGAGCAGGTGTGTCTAAGCAGGAGCACCTGAGCCTGCGTCCCAAATGACAGCCTGTCCCCTAGAAAGACTGGTCAAAAGTAGTGCACTATGAAGAGAATAGTGCAATTTGGGAGGCTTCCAGACTGCTGCTTGGTTCTGCTGCCCTCCGGTGGCCAGAAGGGTTCTGCTCTCCTCCAGTGGCCAGAAGGGTTCTGCTCTCCTCCAGTGGCCAGAAGGGTTCTGCTCTCCTCCAGTGGCCAGAAGGGTTCTGCTCTCCTCCAGTGGCCAGTAGGGTTCTGCTCTCCTCCAGTGGCCAGAAGGGTTCTGCTCTCCTCCAGTGGCCAGAAGGGTTCTGCTCTCCTCCAGTGGCCAGAAGGGTTCTGCTCTCCTCCAGTGGCCAGAAGGGTTCTGCTCTCCTCCAGTGGCCAGAAGGGTTCTGCTCTCCTCCGGTGGCCAGAAGGGGTAGGGGGTCTCCGCAGGGTGGATGGTGGAAGGGGTAGGGGGTCTCAGCAGGGAGGATGGAGGATGGTGGAAGGGGTAGGGGGGTCTCAGCAGGGTGGATGGTGGACGGGGTAGGGGATCTCAGCAGGGTGGAGGGAGGATGGTGGAAGGGGGTCTCAGCAGGAAGGATGGTGGAAGGGGTAGGGGTTCTCAGCAGGGTGGAGGGAGGATGGTGGAAGGGGGTCTCAGCAGGAAGGATGGTGGAAGGGGTAGGGGTTCTCAGCAGGGTGGATGGTGGAAGGGGTAGGGGGTCTCAGCAGGGAGGATGGAGGATGGTGGAAGGGGTAGGGGGTCTCAGCAGGGAGGATGGATGATGGTGGAAGGGGTAGGGGGTCTCAGCAGGGAGGATGGAGGATGGTGGAAGGGGTTCTCAGCAGGGTGGATGGTGGAAGGGGTAGGGGGTCTCAGCAGGAAGGATGGTGGAAGGGGTAGGGGTTCTCAGCAGGGTGGATGGTGGAAGGGGTAGGGGGTCTCAGCAGGGAGGATGGAGGATGGTGGAAGGGGTAGGGGGTCTCAGCAGGGAGGATGGATGATGGTGGAAGGGGTAGGGGGTCTCAGCAGGGAGGATGGAGGAAGGGGTAGGGGGTCTCAGCAGGGAGGATGGAGGATGGTGGAAGGGGTAGGGGGTCTCAGCAGGGTGGAAGGGGTAGGGGGTCTCAGCAGGGAGGATGGAGGATGGTGGAAGGGGTAGGGGGTCTCAGCAGGGAGGATGGAGGATGGTGGAGGTGGAAGGGGTAGGGAGTCTCAGCAGGGAGGATGGTGGAAGGGGTAGGGGGTCTCAGCAGGGAGGATGGAGGAAGGGGTAAGGGTTCTCAGCAGGGAGGATGGAGGATGGTGGAGGTGGAAGGGGTAGGGGGTCTCAGCAGGGAGGATGGAGGATGGTGGAGGTGGAAGGGGTAGGGGGGTCTCAGCAACAGCGCATGCGTGGCGGGTTGAACTCAGGAGGAACGTCTGGTTCAGGCTGCAGAGACAGGATACTGTTGGAAAGCTCCCTACTGGGAATCTCCAGAGGCATCTGATGAGACAGGAAGACAGAACAGGAAGTTAACAGACAGTAGAAACAGAACATCTTTATTACAGGCTACAGCTACATGTTATTACAGGCTACATGTTATTACAGGCTACAGCTACATGTTATTACAGGCTACAGCTACATGTTATTACAGGCTACAGCTCCATGTTATTACAGGCTACAGCTACATGTTATTACAGGCTACATGTTATACAGGCTACAGCTCCATGTTATTACAGGCTACATGTTATTACAGGCTACAGCTACATGTTATTACAGGCTACAGCTACATGTTATTACAGGCTACATGTTATTACAGGCTACAGCTACATGTTATTACAGGCTACAGCTACATGTTATTACAGGCTACAGCTACATGTTATTACAGGCTACATGTTATTACAGGCTACAGCTACATGTTATTACAGGCTACATGTTATTACAGGCTACAGCTACATGTTATTACAGCTACATGTTATACAGGCTACAGCTACATGTTATTACAGGCTACATGTTATACAGGCTACAGCTACATGTTATTACAGGCTACAGCTACATGTTATACAGGCTTCAGCTACATGTTATTACAGGCTACAGCTACATGTTATACAGGCTTCAGCTACATGTTATTACAGGCTACAGCTACATGTTATTACAGGCTACATGTTATACAGGCTACAGCTACATGTTATTACAGGCTACATGTTATACAGGCTTCAGCTACATGTTATTACAGGCTACAGCTACATGTTATACAGGCTTCAGCTACATGTTATACAGGCTTCAGCTACATGTTATACAGGCTACAGCTACATGTTATTACAGGCTACAGCTACATGTTATTACAGGCTACAGCTACGTGTTATTACAGGCTACAGCTACGTGTTATTACAGGCTACAGCTACGTGTTATTACAGGCTACAGCTACATGTTATACAGGCTACAGCTACATGTTATACAGGCTACAGCTACATGTTATACAGGCTACAGCTACATGTTATTACAGGCTACAGCTACATGTTATTACAGGCTACATGTTATTACAGGCTACATGTTATTACAGGCTACAGCAACATGTTATTACAGGCTACAGCTACATGTTATTACAGGCTACAGCTACGTGTTATTACAGGCTACAGCTACGTGTTATTACAGGCTACAGCTACATGTTATTACAGGCTACAGCTACATGTTATTACAGGCTACAGCTACATGTTATTACAGGCTACAGCTACATGTTATTACAGGCTACAGGTACGTGTTATTACAGGCTACATGTTATTACAGGCTACAGCTACATGTTATTACAGGCTACAGCTACATGTTATTACAGGCTACAGCTACATGTTATTACAGGCTACAGCTACATGTTATTACAGGCTACAGCTACATGTTATTACAGGCTACAGCTACATGTTATTACAGGCTACAGCTACATGTTATTACAGGCTACATGTGATACAGGCTACAGCTACATGTTATTACAGGCTACAGCTACATGTTATTACAGGCTACAGCTACATGTTATACAGGCTACAGCTACATGTTATTACAGGCTACAGCTACATGTTATTACAGGCTACAGCTACATGTTATACAGGCTACAGCTACATGTTATTACAGGCTACAGCTCCATGTTATTACAGGCTACAGCTCCATGTTATTACAGGCTACAGCTCCATGTTATTACAGGCTACAGCTCCATGTTATTACAGGCTACAGCTCCGTGTTATTACAGGCTACAGGTACGTGTTATTACAGGCTACATGTGATACAGGCTACAGCTACATGTTATTACAGGCTACAGCTACATGTTATACAGGCTTCAGCTACATGTTATACAGGCTACAGCTACATGTTATTACAGGCTACAGCTACATGTTATTACAGGCTACAGCTACATGTTATTACAGGCTACAGCTACATGTTATTACAGGCTACATGTTATACAGGCTACATGTTATTACAGGCTACAGCTACATGTTATTACAGGCTACATGTTATTACAGGCTACAGCTACATGTTATTACAGGCTACATGTTATACAGGCTTCAGCTACATGTTATTACAGGCTACAGCTACGTGTTATTACAGGCTACATGTTATACAGGCTTCAGCTACATGTTATACAGGCTACAGCTACATGTTATTACAGGCTACAGCTACATGTTATTACAGGCTACAGCTACATGTTATACAGGCTTCAGCTACATGTTATTACAGGCTACAGCTACATGTTATTACAGGCTACAGTAACACACAAGACAATATTGGGAATTATAGGAAAACATTTAGGAAATACTCCATAGGCATTTGGTGAGACAGGAAGAAGACAGGAAGACAGGAAGCAGACAGGAAGAAGACAGGAAGAAGACAGGAAGTAGACAGGAAGTAGACAGGAAGAAGACAGGAAGTATACAGGAAGTAGACAGGAAGTAGACAGGAAGAAGAAGTAGTTAATAGGTACACACCTGATCACCAGATCACAAAGAATAGAAAATAGGGTTCAACGACCATCCTTCCTTGTCTGAGTCAATGCTTAAAGCAGCAGTTGGTGTGGCAAACAAAAATGACTAATCACAATACTATAAAACACATTCAAGACTATTATCACTTAATAATATACGTACAGTAACAGGAAACTATTGATTTCCTAACTAATACTGAAGAAAAAAAATCATTACATTGAAAATAATAAAAAATATATATATATATATATATATATTTGTTTTTTAGTTATAGCAGAGATAACAAGAGCACAGTGAGGTAACTACTCACCTTTGCTAGAATGTCGTCCACTAGTTTCAGAAAGCACTCCTCCACGTTAAAGTTATCCTTGGCACTGGCCTCGCAGAATCGCAACCCAGATATCCTGGAGACAAACTGCGGAGAGAAATGGAACTTCTGTAGTGTTGTTTCTCGGGGGAATAAGGAAAGATTATAATTTACCCCTTTTTTTCTCCCCAATTTCGTGATATCAAATTGGTAGTTACAGTCTTGTCCCATCGCTGCAACTCCCTGTACGGACTCGGGAGAGGCGAAGGTCGAGAGCCCTGCGTCCTCCAAAACACGACCCGCCAAGCCGCACTACTTCTTAACACACCGCTCGCTTAACCCGGAAGCCAGCCGCACCAATGTGTCGGAGGAAACATCGTCCAGCTGGTGACTATGTCGACTATGCGCCCGGCCCGCCACAAGGAGTCGCTAGGGCGCGATGGGTCAAGGAAATCATGGCCGGCCAAACCCTCCCCTAACCCGGACGACGCTGGGCCAAATGTGCGCCGCCTCATCGGTCACGGCCAGCTGTGGACACAGCCTGGGATTGAACCCGGGTCTGTAGTGACGCCTCAAGCACTGCGACACAGTACCTTAGACCTCTGTGCCACTTGGGAGGCTCCTGACCAAATTTTAAAGCACTCAGAACTCTGGTTAATGTACAACTTAAAGGCTTTCCAATTTGTAAGTCGCTCTGGATAAGAGCGTCTGCTAAATGACTTAAATGTAAATGTAAATGTAACTGTCAGATTTTTCAGTGGATCTTCAGAGGAATGTGAAGGAAGCAGTGACATTTACATTGTGCATTGATGAGGTGAGCAACAGTAACAGGAGCGACGTCTAACAGGAGCGACGTCTAACAGGAGCGACGTCTAACAGGAGCGACGTCTAACAGGAGCGACCTCTGTAACAGGAGCGACCTCTGTAACAGGAGCGACCTCTGTAACAGGAGCGACCTCTGTAACAGGAGCGACCTCTGTAACAGGAGCGACCTCTGTAACAGGAGCGACCTCTGTAACAGGAGCGACCTCTGTAACAGGAGCGACCTCTGTAACAGGAGCGACCTCTGTAACAGGAGCGACCTCTGTAACAGGAGAGACCTCTGTAACAGGAGAGACCTCTGTAACAGGAGCGACCTCTGTAACAGGAGCGACCTCTGTAACAGGAGCGACCTCTGTAACAGGAGCGACCTCTGTAACAGGAGCGACGTCTAACAGGAGCGACGTCTAACAGGAGAGACCTCTGTAACAGGAGCGACCTCTGTAACAGGAGCGACCTCTGTAACAGGAGCGACCTCTGTAACAGGAGCGACCTCTGTAACAGGAGCGACCTCTGTAACAGGAGCGACCTCTGTAACAGGAGCGACCTCTGTAACAGGAGCGACCTCTGTAACAGGAGCGACCTCTGTAACAGGAGCGACCTCTGTAACAGGAGCGACCTCTGTAACAGGAGCGACCTCTGTAACAGGAGCGACCTCTGTAACAGGAGCGACCTCTGTAACAGGAGCGACCTCTGTAACAGGAGCGACCTCTGTAACAGGAGAGACCTCTCTAACAGGAGCGACGTCTGTGTTTAATCTAGAGTGGAATTAACCCTTTACACTCGTGGGAATTGGCCTATATGGATAGGGCTCTATGGTAGAAGCTCTCAAGGGGGTTAAACACATTGAACGCTGCAGGTAGAAATGTAGTGAATAGAGCCGGCATGATTCCTCTCTCTACATGTCAGAGATGCATGCATGTTCTGTGTAATATGTTTATATCTGAACGTTCCACAGTGTGCAAACTGTTGTTGTGTTTCAGTATTCTGGCAGGTCTAGTCTGGCTTCTACTGTTTTTTGTTTTTTTTGTGGATTCTGATTGGTTGCTTGTATGATGGAATAGAAGCTCTATGGTGGTCCCCCTTCCCACTCCTTCATGTTACTCTGCCTCTCCTGGTTTAAGGATTTAACCACATCTTTTCTTTTTATTTAAACATCTTTGTCATTTTAAAACATATTCAGTGGGCATACTCTCCATGTTGTTGACCTCTAAGCCTTTACACTCTTGGGAATTGGCCTATATGGATAGGGCTAAATTGAAACGTTTCTAACAGAACAACTATAAAAGCAAATGCATAACAATGGTAGCAATTGAAAGAGAACAGTTTGGAGATAAATGGGGAAATAATTAGACCAAAAAGTTGAGGACACAACAGTTCACCTGACCAGACTGAATCCAAACATCACACTGTTGATGTGAATGTTACATTTACTGAACTTTTGACAGCATTTATTAATAACGACATCTGAATATACTGTGATACATTCAGTAACATAAGAATATTCCTGGACAATGTGGGGTAGGTGAAATATAAAACAAAACAAAAATGACGACAATGGGTTTGAGGGAGAGGACTAACTGGAGTCTCCAAGTCGACACACGACTCTCTTTCTGTGAGTCATTTCAAGTCATTTCAATGCAATGTGGGGTAGGTGAAATATAAAACAAAACAAAAATGACGACAATGGGTTTGAGGGAGAGGACTAACTGGAGTCTCCAAGTCGACACACGACTCTCTTTCTGTGAGTCATTTCAAGTCATTTCAATGTCATTCAAGTCATTTCAATTCAAGTCATTTCAAGTCATTTCAATGCAGTTTTATGACTCAAGGACGGATCCTCCAACTATAAGAGGTGTTTTTTTTTTGTAGCTCTCCTAGCTGTGTCGTTGAGGAACTGAAGTCAAGGACATTTGTCATTTTTGTTTTGTTTGGAACACAGCCCTGCATTCCCACCATCACACAACTACTGTTGCTGATTAACACAATCCTAAAAAATATCCATTATAAATCGCAATCTGGGTCAGGTGGGCTAGCTAAGTTATAAAATACAAAAACTTACAGTGTTAGGCTTTCAAGACGCACTTCAGACAGATTGTAATTATGGTGAGAATAGAACAGAGTGCATTCTGGTCCTCAACGTCTCCTCTTTCAGAACATATGGACTCCTCTTGACTTACAGCATTTCCCCTCACTCAGAAAAACAACAAAAGTTACCCAATGAATGGGCGGAATGGGGTCGACTTCTTGACGTTTCGCGCAGTGCTCAAGTTCAAAACGTCTGTCAGTCAAAACCCGTACAGAGCTGTGAAGCGGAGAGACGGAACTCCGACCTCATTGATACATTTCCTCCCTCTAATGATTTGAGGCGAGGATAACGTCGGTTATCTGATCCTAGATCAGTGTGTAACTCACCCTCTCGGCAGTCTGTTTAGTGACGATGCGGTCCGTCTCACAGTCCAGCTTGTTCCCCACTAGCAGCAGCTCTGCCTCCTCTGAAGCATACTGACCAATGAAAGAGGAGAGATTAGTGCACTAGTATGTCCTCTAAAAAGCGTTCTGACAAGGGAGGAAGGAAGGCAGGACCAGGGTTGGGGGGTACTGGAGGACCAGGGTTGGGGGGGTACTGGAGGACCAGGGTTGGGGGGTACTGGAGGACCAGGGTTGGGGGGGTACTGGAGGACCAGGGTTGGGGGGGGTACTGGAGGACCAGGGTTGGGGGGGGGTACTGGAGGACCAGGGTTGGGGGGGTACTGGAGGACCAGGGTTGGGGGGTACTGGAGGACCAGGGTTGGGGGGGGTACTGAAGGACCAGTGTTGGGGGGGGTACTGAAGGACCAGGTTTGGGGGGTACTGAAGGACCAGGGTTGGGGGTGGTACTGAAGGACCAGGGTTGGGGGGTGGTACTGGAGGACCAGGGTTGGGGGCGGGGTGGGGGGGGGGTACTGAAGGACCAGGGTTGGGGGGTACTGTAGGACCAGTGTTGGGGGGGGGAGTTACTGGAGGAAAAACACTGCTCTACTACATTGGGATTCTAAAACTCACTCTCTGAAAACCCACCAAGCTATCAAAAGCTGTTCCAAGAGTTTTTAGTCTGACCTTGTCGATCATCTTCATCCACTTGGGAAGGTCGTCGAAGGTTTCCTGCTTGGTGATGTCATAGACCAGTACTATCCCTTTGGCCCCACGGTAGTAGGCGGAGGTTATACTGTTGAACCTCTCCTGACCAGCTGTATCCCTGGAGGTACAGGACACGTCACATATCAGACTGGATCCATGAGTTAGAGAAAGGACACATCACAGACTGGATCCATGAGTTAGAGACAGGACACATCGCATATCAGACTGGATCCATTAGAGACAGGACACATCACATATAAGACTGGATCTATTAGAGACAGGACACGTCACATATCAGACTGGATCTATTAGAGACAGGACACATCACATATCAGACTGGATCCATTAGAGACAGGACACATCACAGACTGGATCCATTAGACAGGACACATCACAGACTGGATCCATTAGAGACAGGACACATCACATATCAGACTGGATCCATTAGAGACAGGACACATCACAGACTGGATCCATTAGAGACAGAACACATCACATATCAGACTGGATCCATTAGAGACAGAACACATCACATATCAGACGGAATATATTAGATAGAGATGGGACACATCACAGACTGGATCCATTTGTTAGGTTTTCCCAGAACATCTGACAAATTAGGGCCAGGAGGTTTTCCAGACCATCTGTCTAGACTGAGTGTGTCTTGTACAATGTTTTTTAAATATTTTTTGTTTACCTTTATTTAAATTAGGCAAGTCAGTTAATGAGAACAAATTCTTATTTACAATGACGACCTACAATGACGACCTGCACTCAGCACTGTCAACACTTCGTATTCAACACTTCTATACGACATAAAATGTACGTTCTTCCTATTTCCACTCAGCACTACAACAAGCACTGCAGCAGTAATGAACGAATAGGACAGTGTATCTATAGGCTTGCCTTGTTGTTATTATTAGTGGCTTGGGTCTACAGGCTTGCCTTGTTGTTATTATTAGTGGCTTGGGTCTATAGGCTTGCCTTGTTGTTATTATTAGTGGCTTGGGTCTATAGGCTTGCCTTGTTGTTATTATTAGTGGCTTGGGTCTATAGGCTTGCCTTGTTGTTATTATTAGTGGCTTGGGTCTATAGGCTTGCCTTGTTGTTATTATTAGTGGCTTGGGTCTATAGGCTTGCCTTGTTGTTATTATTAGTGGCTTGGGTCTACAGGCTTGCCTTGTTGTTATTATTAGTGGCTTGGGTCTATAGGCTTGCCTTGTTGTTATTATGAGTGGCTCGGGTCTGTAGGCTTGCCTTGTTGTTATTATTAGTGGCTCGGGTCTATAGGCTTGCCTTGTTGTTATTATTAGTGGCTCGGGTCTATAGGCTTGCCTTGTTGTTATTATTAGTGGCTCGGGTCTATAGGCTTGCCTTGTTGTTATTATTAGTGGCTCGGGTCTATAGGCTTGCCTTGTTGTTATTATTAGTGGCTCGGGTCTATAGGCTTGCCTTGTTGTTATTATTAGTGGCTCGGGTCTATAGGCTTGCCTTGTTGTTATTATTAGTGGCTCGAGTCTATAGGCTTGCCTTGTTGTTATTATTAGTGGCTTGGGTCTATAGGCTTGCCTTGTTGTTATTATTAGTGGCTTGGGTCTATAGGCTTGCCTTGTTGTTATTATTAGTGGCTTGGGTCTATAGGCTTGCCTTGTTGTTATTATGATTGGCTTGGGTCTATAGGCTTGCCTTGTTGTTATTATTAGTGGCTCGGGTCTATAGGCTTGCCTTGTTGTTATTATTAGTGGCTCGGGTCTATAGGCTTGCCTTGTTGTTATTATTATTAGTACGTACATATCCCAACCAGAAGCCATGGATTACAGGCAACATCCGCACTGAGCTAAAGGGTAGAGCTGCGGCTTTCAAGGAGCTGGACTCTAACCCGGAAGCTGATTAGAAATCCCGCTATGCCCTCTGAAGAACCATCAAACAGGCAAAACGTCAATTCAGGACTAAGATCGAACCGTACTACACCGGCTCTGATGCTCGTCGGCTGTAGCAGGGCTTGCAAACCATTACAGACGACAAAGGGAAGCACAGCCGAGAGCTGCCCAGTGACACGAGCCTACCAGACGAGCTAAACTACTTCTATGCTCGCTTCGAGGCAAAAAACACTGAAAGATGCATGAGAGCCCCAGCTGTTCCGGACAACTGTGTGATCACGCTCTGCGCAGCCGATGTGAGTAAGACCTTTAAACAGGTCAGCATTCACAAAGCCGCAGGGCCAGACGGATTACCAGGACGTGTACTGCGAACATGCGGTGACCAACTGGCAAGTGGCTTCACAGACATTTTCAACCTCTCCCTGTCCGAGTCTGTAATACCAACATGTTTTAAAAAGACCACCATAGTGCCTGTGCCCCAGAACACTAAGGTAACCTGCCTAAATGACTACCGACCCATAGCACTCACATCTGTAGCCATGAAGTGCTTTGAAAGGCCTTCATGGCTCACATCAACACCACTATCCCAGAAACCCTAGACCCACTCCAATTTGCATACCGCCCCAACAGATCAACAGATGATGCAATCTCTATTGCACTCCACACTGCCCTTTCCCATCTGGACAAAAGGAACACCTATGTGAAAAGTATGTTTATTGACTACAGCTCAGCGTTCAACACCATTGTGCCCTCAAAGCTCATCACTAACCTAAGGATCCTGGGACTAAACACCTCCCTCTGCAACTGGATCCTGGACTTCCTGACGGGCCGCCCCCAGGTGGTAAGGGTAGGTAACAACAAATCCGCCACGCTGATCCTCAACACAGGGGCCCCTCAGGGGTGCGTGCTCAGTCCACTCCTGTACTCCCTGTTCACTCATGACTGCACGGCCAGGCACGACTCTACACTAGAGGTCGACCGATTATGATTTTTCAACGCCGATACCAATTATTGGAGGACCCCCAAAAAAAAGCAGATACCGATTAATCTGACGATTTTTTAAATGTATTTATAATAATGACAATTACAACAATACTGAATTAACACTTATTTTAACTTAATATAATACATCAATAAAATAAATGTAGCCTCAAATAAATAATGAAACATGTTCAATTTGGTTTAAATAATGCAAAAACAAAGTGTTGGAGAAGAAAGTAAAAGTGCAATATGTGCCATGTAAAAAAGCTAACGTTTAAGTTCCTTGCTCAGAACATGAGAACATATGAAAGCTGGTGGTTCCTTTTAACATGAGTCTTCAATATTCCCAGGTAAGAAGTTTTAGGTTGTAGTTGTTATAGGAATTATAGGACTATTTCTCTTTATACCATTTGTATTTCATTAACCTTTGACAATTGGAAGTTCTTATAGGCACTTTAGTATTGCCAGTGTAACAGCATAGCTTCCGTCCCTCTCCTCGCCCTTACCTGGGCTCGAACCAGGAACACAACAGCCACCCTCGAAGCAGCGTTGCCAATGCAGAGCAAGGGGAACAACTACTCCAAGTCTCAGAGCGAGTGACGTTTGAAACGCTATTAGCAAGCACCCCGCTAACTAGCTAGCCATTTCACATCGGTTACACCAGCTTCATCTCGGGAGTTGATAGGCTTGAAGTCATAAACAGCTCAATGCTTGAAGCACAGCGAACAGCTGCTGGCAAAACGCACAAAAGTGCTGTTTGAATGAATGCTTACGAGTCTGCTGCTGCCTACCATCGCTCAGTCAGACTGCTCTATCAAATCATAGACTTAGTTATAACATAATAACACACAGAAATACGAGCCTTAGGTCATTAATATGGTCGAATCCGGAAACTATCATCTCGAAAACAAGATGTTTATTCTTTCAGTGAAATACAGTCATTGAAAATAAGAATGTGTTCTTAACTGACTTGCCTAGTTAAATAAAGATGAAATAAAGGTGTTAAAAAAAACAATATATATATATTTTAAATCGGCCAAATCGGTGTCCAAAAATACTAATTTCCGATTGGTATGAAAACTTGAAATCGGCCATTCCGACTAAACGGTCGACTTCTACTCTACACCATTAATAAGTTTGGCTATGACACAACAGCGTCATCACCAACAACGATGAGACAGCATATAGGGAGGAGATCAGACCTGGCCGTGTGGTACCAGGACAACAACCTCAATGTGATAAAGACAAAGGAGATGATCGTGGACTACAGGAAAAAGAGGACCGAGCACGCCCCCATTCTCATCGACGGGGCTGTAGTGGAGCAGGTTGAGAGCTTCAAGTTCCTCTGTGATCACATCACCAACTAACTAACATGATCCAAACACACCAAGATTGTCGTGAAGAGGGCACGACAAAACCTATTCCCCCTCGGGAGATTGAAAAGATTTGGCATGTGTCCTCAGATCCTCAAAAGGTTCTACAGCTGCACCATCGAGAGCATCCTGACTGGTTGCATCACTGCCTGGTATGGCAACTGCTCAGCCTCCGACCGCAAGGCATTACAGAGGGTAGTGCGTACGGCCCAGAACATCACTGGGGCCAAGCTTCTTGACATCCAGGACCTCTATACCAGGCGGCGTCGGAGGAAGGCCCTAAAAATTGTCAAGGACTCCAGCCACCCTAGTCACAGACTGTTCTCTCTGCTACCGCACGGCAAGTAGTACCGGAGCGCCAAAGTCTAGGTCCAAAAAGCTTCTAAACAGCTTCTACCTCCAAGCCATAAGACTCCTGAACACCTAATCAAAATGGCTACCCAGACTATTTGCATTGCCCCTCCCCCTCTCACACCGCTGCTACTCTCAGTTGTCATCAATGCATAGTCACTTTAATAACTCTACCTACATGTACATATTACCTCAATTACCTCGACACCGGTGCCCCCGCACATTGACTCTGTACCGGTACCCCCATGTATATAGTCTCGCTATTGTTATTTTACTGCTGCTCTTTAATTACTTTTATTTCTTATTCTTATCCACATTGTTTTTAAACTGCATTGTTGGTTAGGGGCTCATAAGTCAGCATTTAGCTGTATTCTGCACATGTGACTAATAAATCAAATTTGATTTGCTGTATCCTAGGTAGAGCAGGGTTACATAGAGGCTGACTGACAGTGGTGGAGCCCAGATCAATGGGTACAGTCCAGTACACTACTGTGCAGTAAGTCAGTCTGTGTGAGGTAGTGAGACAGAACAGTGAGACAGAGGAAATACACCAGGAAGTTATTAAAGAGACTGACTGATGATGACTTCCTGTTTCCGTTTGACTCACCAGATTTGCAACCTGATCTTCTTCCCTCTCAGCTCCACCGTCTTGATCTTAAAATCTACTCCTGCAGGGAGAGGGAAGAGGGAGAGAGAAAGAGCCTGAAAAAAGTAGTCATGTGCTCTACTCTAGTGCTCTACTGCAATGATCTACTACTCTAGTGCTCTACTACTCTAGTGCTCTACTACTCTAGTGCTCTGCCCTAGTGCTCTACTACTCTAGTGCTCTACTACTCTAGTGCTCTACCCTAGTGCTCTACTGCTCTACTCTAGTGCTCTACTGCTCTGCCCTAGTGCTCTACTGCTCTACTCTAGTGCTCTACTGCTCTACCCTAGTGCTCTACTCTAGTGCTCTACTACTACTCTACTCTAGTGCTCTACTCTAGTGCTCTGCCCTAGTGCTCTACTGCTCTGCCCTAGTGCTCTACTGCTCTACTACTCTAGTCTAGTGCTCTACTACTCTCGTCTAGCTCTCTGCCCTAGTGCTCTACTCTACTTTAGTGCTCTACTCTAGTGCTCTACTACTCTACTCTAGTGCTCTACTGCTCTACTCTAGAGCTCTACTGCTCTACTCTAGAGCTCTACTGCTCTACTCTAGAGCTCTACTGCTCTGCCCTAGTGCTCTACTGCTCTGCCCCAGTGCTCTACTGCTCTGCCCCAGTGCTCTACTACTCTACTGCTCTGCCCTAGTGCTCTACTACTCTACTCTAGTGCTCTACTGCTCTGCACTAGTGCTCTACTGCTCTGCCCTAGTGCTCTACTGCTCTGCCCTAGTGCTCTACTGCTCTGCCCTAGTGCTCTACTCTAGTGTTCTACTGCTCTACTCTAGTGCTCTACTCTAGTGCTCTACTGCAGTGCTCTACTGCAGTGCTCTACTGCTCTACTCTAGTGCTCGACTCTAGTGCTCTACTAATCTACTCTAGTGCTCTACTCTAGTGCTCTACTAATCTACTCTAGTGCTCTACTACTCTACTCTACTGCTCTACTCTAGTGCTCTACTAATCTACTCTAGTGCTCTACTAATCTACTCTAGTGCTCTACTCTAGTGCTCTACTCTAGTGTTCTACTCTAGTGTTCTACTCTAGTGCTCTACTATAGTGTTCTACTGCTCTACTCTAGTGCTCTACTGCACTGCTCTACTCTAGTGCTCTACTGCTCTACTATAGTGTTCTACTATAGTGCTCTACTATACTGCACTGCTCTACTCTAGTGTTCTGATACTGCCTGAGCAGAGTTGAGATGACTTTAAGGAATTAAAAATAATTACGTCATCAAATAAAAAACTAAGTGATTTCTAAGTGATTTCCCCCCCCGACAGAGACAATGGAATATTTTCAATGTTCTGGCAATTGAATGTTAACTATTTTTGGTTTTGGAATTAACTTTAAAAAGCTCTAAAATCATTGTAATATCATTATTTCTTAATGCACTTCATGTTTTTTAATTTTTTAAAAATATTAATTATCAAAATGAAATCCGTGATTTTTTTTTAAACGAATCGAACCGAAACCAATCAGACCTTAAAATGCACTGACCTAACAACAACAATCTCTAGCAAGAGAACAGTTCGTTCCCTCAGTCAGTAGTACCAAAGATCTGCATAACTAAACCCAGATACACCACAGCCTGTCTTTTCCAACGGGAACTATTGAGTCAAAGTGGGCAGAGCCAATCACGACATTGCGAGTTCCTATTGACGCGTTCATCTGCATATTTCCGTCAGGGAACGCCTCCTGCGTGAAGTACGCATGCGTGATAACTCTATTCGCTTTTGCAATGGGTAAAAGTCTACATAACTTAGTCCACTCTGTTTATAACAGTTTGTAGTTTTGGGTACCGAAAAATGTAATTGCGGACAAATGTTTAATCGATGATAAAATATGCAGAATTTCGGTAAGAATGAATCTCGATTCAAGCTTCTCCCACTGTCGGCCATATTTGTTAGTGAGTGGAAACGTCAAGCGGATGCTTCACATTTATACATCCGGTGACATATCTGTCTCATTGTTCTATCTGTGGTCGTACTGCTACATCTGCTGGACATGGCTCAAGTTACAGTAGTACTAGATGGCTGCTCTGTTGTCAGATTAGTGTCAACACATTCTCAAGGGTAATTCACCATATGGCAGTCTTTCCTTTTAGTTATTTACCAACTTCTGCTTTTCAGATAAGATTTTACGACAACTTTTGTCAACTACCATGGCCACACAGTAACGGGTGGGTATACGTTGTGTTACGTTCAAAACTGGAATCTGTTCCAAAATAACAAGGTTGTTCAACAAACAACGCATACCAAAGTAGCTCGATCAAATCAACTAGTTAACGAAATAGGCATCAACTCACCACGTAGTTTATTCTTAACGTTTGTCCATGGGATACCAGGAGTGAGGACAAACATTTTCCGGAATAAAACGTAGTGAGTGAAAAACTCCATGAAATTAACCCACTCCTTTACCCCTGGCATCTTATTCTGCAGTTAAACAACTTGTGTATGCGTTGTTTATTGAACAACCTTGTTATTTATGAAGTTTGTGTAATAGATTCCTGTTTTGAACGAAACACAAATTTATACCCACCCCACAGTAAGTAGATGTTCCAACGATAAAGGTTGGTTGCATTTCTCACTGACAAGTCATGCAACGCTGCAACGCAAACATGACCTAGACTTGGATAAAAAAAAACAACAACTTGCTTTCAGATAGTTTGGCTAGTAAAGGACCTTAGATGACCATTCCTTACCAACAGTTGATTTGCATGCTTCACAGAAAGTGTCGTCTGTAAATCTTTCCATTAGACTGGTTTTTCCCACGCCACGGGAGCCGATAATGATAATTTGAAGTTTGTAATCAGCGGGCCTCGGCGGCATCTTCCTGCGGCGAGACTGTGCCCCCAAAGCGGGGGAAGCATTCGCTGATCCCCCGCCACCGGCCATCCGCTTGATTTCATACCTCGAATCCATCAATAATTACACATTTGAACCCCTAGCTATATACGCTTTAAAATGGGAGAAGATCACTTTCCTATAGTCTTTTAAATGAGTTAGTTCAGGAAAGTTGTTCAACTTCCAAGTATGTTGTTTAGCTGCTGACTGTCAAGCGGATCCTGGGAGCATGTTCATTACGTCACCGCAGGCACCATAGAACCTCGCCAGTCTTCTTCTTCTTCGTTGGGATTTGGTTGGCAGGATCGCATCCAACTTTCAGGTGCATACATCGCCACCTACTGTACTGGTGTGTGTGAGCCCATTCATGTCCTTTCTACATTATATTCTTTTGATACAATAATGCAACATTGGGGGAAATTGCCCTGACAACTATTGTCCCTCTCTAAAAACCCACCACCCATTCCACTATTTAACCCTATAAAAATCCACCACACATTCCACTATTTAACCCTATAAAAACCCACCACCCATTCCACTATTTAACCCTATATTTAACCCTATAAAAATCCACCACACATTCCACTATTTAACCCTATAAAAACCCACCACCCATTCCACTATTTAACCCTATAAAAACCCACCACCCATTCCACTATTTAACCCTATAAAAACCCACCACCCATTACACTATTTAATAACCCACCACCCATTCCACTATTTAATAACCCTATCTAATCTGACTCCAGACCAACGGTTTGAGGATGTATCACGACCCTGCAGCGCTGTTCTGCAGTAAGTACTTCTCAGCCGCTGCCACCACAACCTCCTATTGTCTGTGACTTTGATCCATTTCTGCAGTATAATTAACAACCATGGCTATAAATGCTCAAATAAAAAATAAAAACACTTTACTGAAGCACTTATTCTTCCCATCGCTCTCTCATGGTCTCTGCCTACTCACAGGAATCCTCTCTGGATCCCTCACCCTGCACCCATCTCCCTCTACCACTCTCTCATGGTCTCTGCCTACTCACAGGAATCCTCTCAGGATCCCTTACCCTGTACCCATCTTCCTCTACCACTCTCTCATGGTCTCTGCCTATTCACAGGAATCCTCTCAGGATCCCTCACCCTGTACCCATCTTCCTCTACCACTCTCTCATGGTCTCTGCCTATTCACAGGAATCCTCTCAGGATCCCTCACCCTGTACCCATCTTCCTCTACCACTCTCTTCACTGCTTCAGCATACAACACTTTCTGTACTACTGTAACCCTGGCAACCTCAATCTGCCTTTCTCTCACCGGACACCTCCGATCTAACAGCCCTATAATCACCCCCACAACTAAACACACACAACTTTCTCCACCGATACCACAACTGCCTTTGTCTCATGCCCTCCTGCACACTTCTCACATCCACAACTGCCTTTGTCTCATGCCCTCCTGCACACTTCTCACATCCACAACTGCCTTTGTCTCATGCCCTCCTGCACACTTCTCACATCCACAACTGCCTTTGTCTCATGCCCTCCTGCACACTTCTCACATCCACAACTGCCTTTGTCTCATGCCCTCCTGCACACTTCTCACATCTAGGCATTTCCCTCCAACACCCTTCCATAAATTTGACACCTAAAACACGGTCCTATTTTCAGAACATAAAACTCTCGCGGGATAACTAACACTTCCTACCTTGACCTTATCTGGTCAAATAAAATAACCTCAGCATGATAGATAATGTCTTCTCCTTTCCCCCCACCGTAGTTACGTATCACCAACCGACAGGTGTCCCAGACACCAGGAATCTCCACTTTTAAACTGCTCCTCAACACTTAAATGCCACCCCCGTTTATCATTCCTTTCGACCTGCTCCTCCTCAACACTTAAACTCCACCCCGTTTATCATTCCTTTCGACCTGCTCCTCCTCAACACTTAAACTCCACCCCGTTTATCATTCCTTTCGACCTGCTCCTCCTCAACACTTAAACGCCACCCCCATTATCATTCCTTTCAACAGCGCCCTGCTCCAGAAAGGAAAACACGTCGCAATACTTGTCCCTTAATCTCGTAATCCAGAGAGCCCTTTCTCTCTGGACGGAGGAAACGCAATAAAATCGTCATGTCCACTCCGAGTTACCTTCACCAACTCAACAGTCCCCAAACCTCTCCTTCACCCAACCTGATATCACGTATGGATCAACCACAAAAAAAACACAATGGTGTTTTACAGTTTGATAAATAACATTGCTATGACCCAGTGTAACAAATGATGGCTTCTATTAATTGTGCAGTGTACCCTGGGATTAGCCTTGGATGTAATATATCCTAGACACGTTGGTAAACTAACGTTAGCTAGCCATGCTGCCTCATGCTAATTGTGTTAAACCAAGCTATAGTTTTGTTTCGTTACTGGTAGCTAGCATGTTTCAATTTATCAGTGATCATTGCTTTGGTGATATGATTCGATGGGTAGTCATGGATACAGCACCACTACTGATTACACAGCCAACTAATGTGTGCCTCACCATACAATAATTACTCCAAATGACATCTTCTCATGATTTATTACATACATTTGAACGTCTGTTAGAAACCCCCAGACGTCTCCAGGGATGGAGTCCATATAAACTAATAACTATAGCAGGACACGGTCAGTGACGATGTTAGAGGAGTAGCAACAAAGGCTGCTTTTCTTCTGACTTCTACATCACGTTCCTCTCACGCATACGGAGAGAGAAAAACAACAAAATGGCTGCCGTCTGAATGAACCGTAGAGTACTATTAAAAACAAATCAGGGTGAATAACAGAGATAGAGGACATAAACTATAAACTAGTATCTACAAACTACACTATACTACCACAGATGTTATAACAACCATGACACTACTAAATTAACTATTAAGCATAGACCCAACATCCAGCAGAAACTAGAGGAGAGAAAGAGAACAGGAGACCTTAAGCATAGACCCAACATCCAGCAGAAACTAGAGGAGAGAAAGAGAACAGGAGACCTTAAGCATAGACCCAACATCCAGCAGAAACTAGAGGAGAGAAAGAGAACAGGAGACCTTAAGCATAGACCCAACATCCAGCAGAAACTAGAGGAGAGAAAGAGAACAGGAGGCCTTAAGCATAGACCCAACATCCAGCAGAAACTAGAGGAGAGAAAGAGAACAGGAGACCTTAAGCATAGACCCAACATCCAGCAGAAACTAGAGGAGAGAAAGAGAACAGGAGACCTTAAGCATAGACCCAACATCCAGCAGAAACTAGAGGAGAGAAAGAGAACAGGAGACCTTAAGCATAGACCCAACATCTAGCAGAAACTAGAGGAGAGAAAGAGAACAGGAGACCTTAAGCATAGACCCAACATCCAGCAGATGATGCCTAATGTAGTTCAGATGGTCTGCAGGAGGTTCAGGTGACAGGAGGTGTCTTCAGACTCACGAGCATCTAAAGAACTATTTAAAACGTCAGTGTAGATGTATAAGAGAACGACGATGGATAACACAACCCTCACATTTAAACAGAACACTGGCCTATATACCCACACACACACACACACACACAATGGCCTGGAGTCCCAGAGAAGACATTAAAAAACAACTGGTGTTGTAGATTCCCAGAAACTGCTCAGGCCTCTTCTACTCCTGGAGAGGGTAGAAACTGCTCAGGCCTCTTCTACTCCTGGAGAGGGTAGAAACTGCTCAGGCCTCTTCTACTCCTGGAGAGGGTAGAAACTGCTCAGGCCTCTTCTACTCCTGGAGAGGGTAGAAACTGCTCAGGCCTCTTCTACTCCTGGAGAGGGTAGATGCTGCTCAGGTCACTTCTACTCCTGGAGAGGGTAGAAGCTGCTCAGGCCTCTTCTACTCCTGGAGAGGGTAGAAGCTGCTCTTGTAAGGCTCGAGATAATGGTCAGTCATGTTTCCATAAAATAAAATAAAAACAAAGCGTGAAATTCAATAAAAATGTGAGATTAAATCTTACACACTTTTTGCAATTATTCAGGAGGAAGATATGGCTGAGAAACATCAGGCGTAGAGGGGACATCAGTCAGAAGAGGTCCTTCAAGGACCTGAAGTAATGGGGCCATGCTGTGTGAGAAGAGCACTTTGAATAGCGTTTTTTTTTTTAAATTCTGATTAAAGATGCATCTACTATATTTTGTCAATAAAAATACATTTCAGTCATATGATATTTTTCTGGTCATAACGTCTCTTTCAACAACGCTCGCGGAAGACACTGTCCTGCGAGGCAGTACCTACCAGAATGCATTGCATGAATCCACCCCCTTCAATCTGCACAGGGAAATGCTTACTTACAGGCCCAATGCTGAATACAACAGGTGTAGGTAGACCTCACAGTGAAATGCTGAATACAACAGGTGTAGGTCGACCTTACAGTGAAATGCTGAATACAACAGGTGTAGTAGACCTCACAGTGAAATGCTGAATACAACAGGTGTAGGTCGACCTCACAGTGAAATGCTTAATAAAACAGGTGTAGGTAGACCTCACAGTGAAATGCTGAATACAACAGGTGTAGGTAGACCTCACAGTGAAATGCTGAATACAACAGGTGTAGGTCGACCTCACAGTGAAATGCTGAATGCAACAGGTGTAGTAGACCTTACAGTGAAATGCTGAATACAACAGGTGTAGGTAGACCTCACAGTGAAATGCTGAATGCAACAGGTGTAGTAGACCTTACAGTGAAATGCTGAATACAACAGGTGTAGTAGACCTGACAGTGAAATGCTGAATACAACAGGTGTAGTAGACCTGACAGTGAAATGCTGAATACAACAGGTGTAGTAGACCTTACAGTGAAATGCTGAATACAACAGGTGTAGTAGACCTTACAGTGAAATGCTGAATACAACAGGTGTAGGTCGACCTTACAGTGAAATGCTTAATACAACAGGTGTAGGTCGACCTCACAGTGAAATGCTGAATACAACAGGTGTAGGTAGACCTCACAGTGAAATGCTGAATACAACAGGTGTAGGTAGACCTCACAGTGAAATGCTGAATACAACAGGTGTAGGTCGACCTCACAGTGAAATGCTGAATGCAACAGGTGTAGTAGACCTTACAGTGAAATGCTGAATACAACAGGTGTAGGTAGACCTCACAGTGAAATGCTGAATACAACAGGTGTAGTAGACCTTACAGTGAAATGCTGAATACAACAGGTGTAGTAGACCTTACAGTGAAATGCTGAATACAACAGGTGTAGTAGACCTTACAGTGAAATGCTGAATACAACAGGTGTAGGTCGACCTTACAGTGAAATGCTGAATACAACAGGTGTAGTAGACCTCACAGTGAAATGCTGAATACAACAGGTGTAGTAGACCTCACAGTGAAATGCTGAATACAACAGGTGTAGTAGACCTCACAGTGAAATGCTGAATACAACAGGTGTAGTAGACCTCACAGTGAAATGCTGAATACAACAAGTGTAGACCTTACAGTGAAATGCTGAATACAACAGGTGTAGTAGACCTCACAGTGAAATGCTTAATACAACAAGTGTAGTAGACCTCACAGTGAAATGCTGAATACAACAGGTGTAGTAGACCTCACAGTGAAATGCTGAATACAACAGGTGTAGGTAGACCTTACAGTGAAATTCTGAATACAACAGGTGTAGGTAGACCTTACAGTGAAATGCTGAATACAACAGGTGTAGGTAGACCTTACAGTGAAATTCTGAATACAACAGGTGTAGGTAGACCTTACAGTGAAATGCTGAATACAACAGGTGTAGTAGACCTCACAGTGAAATGCTGAATACAACAAGTGTAGACCTTACCGTGAAATGCTTACTTTACAAGCCCTTAACCAACAGTGCAGTTCAAGAAGAGTTAAGAAAATATTTACCAAATTAACTAAAGTAAAAAGTCACATAATTACTTAACAATAACGAGGTTATATACAGGGGCTACCGGTACTGAGTCAGTGTGCGAGGTTAGAGGTCATTTGTACATGTAGGTAGGGGTAAAGTGACTATGCATAGATAATAAATAGAGAGTAGCAGCAGTGTACAAAACAAATGGGGGGGGTCAATGTAAATAGTCAGTGGGGGGGTCAATGTAAATAGTCAGGGGGGGGTAAATAGTCAGTGGGGGGGGGGTCAATGTAAATAGTCAGTGGGGGGTCAATGTAAATAGTCTGGTGGCGATTTGATTAATTGTTCAGCAGTCTTATGGCTCGGGGGTAGAAGCTGTTTAGAAGCCTCTTGGACCTAGATTTGGCGCTCCGGTTCAGTTTGTCGTGCGGTAGCAGAGAAAACAGTCTATGACTTGGGTGACTGGAGTCTCTTGACAATTTTATGGGCTTTCATCTGACACTGGTCCTGGATAACAGGAAGCTTGGCCCCAGTGATGTCCTGGGCCGTTCACACTACCCTCTGTGGCGCCTTACGGTCAGATGCCGAGCAGTTGCCATACCAGGCGGTGATGCAACTGGTCAGGATGCTCTCGATGGTGCAGCTGTAGAACCTTTTGAGGATCAGGGGACCCATGTCAAATCTTTTGAGTCTCCTGAAGGGGAAAAGTTTTTTATATTTTTTAAATACTTATTTCCCTCATTAAAATACAAATCAATTTATAACATTTTTGACATGTGTTTTTCTGGATTTTGTTGTTGTTATTCTGTCTCTCACTATTCAAATAAACCTTCCATTACAATTATAGACTGATCATTTCTTTGTCAGTGGGCAAACATACAAAATCAGCAGGGGATCAAATACTTTTTTCCCTCACTGTATATGAGAACTATGTCAAGATGTTACTATTCCCTCTGCTAAAATGTACTGGAATGCAGCCCTAAGACAAGTAAACTGGAACAAAGTCTCGTTGTCCTGCAAATATTGTATATCTAATAAAGTGAAAGAAGTATCATACAAACTCATTCATAGAATCTACCCTGTAAAGACCTTTATCATACACAGATTTAAAATAGCTATTGATAACAAATGTGTATTTTGTGGTTGTGACCCAGAAACTCAACCATTTATTTTGGGACTGTTCTTACGTCAGAACATCTTGGAGTTAGAAGATTTTATTTTAAAATAAATGACTAATGTTAATTTGAGAGACTCTGATATGTTTTTATTTTGATCCAAAATGATATGGAACCTGATTTAACTTTCATTGTTCATTTGTTTATCTTTCATGGAAGATTCTTTATCCATAAAATGAAGTGGGCGCAGAACAAACCCCCCTCTTCACATTATTTACGATATAATTTTTATATTATTTAGAAATTATCAGTAAATTTAAAAACAAAAAAAGCAATACTCACCATAAAACCTTTTGACAAATTGAAAATGTATCTCGATATGTAATACCTATCTGTTAGGTTTATGTACTCCTTTTGTATATTTCTGTTTTTGTTTTGTTCATAATTATAAAACAAATAAATGATAAAAATGACGAATTATATAAAAATATAAAAAACAGTGATGTATTAGACCTAGTGATGATTTCAAATGATTATTTAAAAAACTGCATGGGGAGCTTTAAATGATCCTAATAAAAAAGCACGTGCATTACTATGCCACAGAGACATATATTTTCATAAGTACAGTTTAGTTGAATAACTATTTTGTTGAATGAAAATCGATGAAATCGAATGAAAACCGTAAACACAATGTTATCAGATCTCTCTGTGATTGTGACCAATCTGTTTCTTTCTCGACAAGGAAATACTATCTTTTGGCTCTAAATTTATATTTTCTATTGACTAGCACATATATCTTTTCTACTATTAAAACCCTGTCTCAAATCTGTATACTCGAGTTTCCTCAAAAAGCAATAGATATTATAACAATTTTGATGTTGAAATGTTTTATAGAGCTCGCCAGTTTGTAGTCCTAAAATCCAGAAATGAGTGACCTCTGGTTCATTCAGCCATCCCTATGACAACAATGAATGGGGGAAAAATAATAGGGTTTTGGAATAAACGCCGAGAATAAGTTCGGAGTTTAACACAGGTTTAAGAGAGCTTGCACATTTTGTTCTATGAGATAATAGCAGTCAGTTAACATGACCTTATATGATCTTTAAAAAATATATATTATACATAAATTCTTCAAAATTCACAAAAAAAAGTGGAGTTAGTTGATGAATATAATTTCATAGAACAAAAAGTATCATATCTAACCCTGTGTTTTCTACATACGTGTTTATCCAAATGACCCATTCATTTTGTCCGACGAAGCATGGCGTGGTTAGTGCCTACAAAAAGACGCCATTACTATTTCTCTCTACGTCCAGCCTATAAAGAATTCTGCTGGTGCATTGCGCAATGACATCCGGGGAATCTGTAGTTCGACGTTGTGGACATATTTTATTTATCTTCTCTCTTCCATCCAAACACCAACAGAATTTGTTTATCATCGTCCTCGGTTAGATTTTTCCACAAATAACATCTGCTCGACAGATTGTCGAAGACCACAGACAGCACCATGGCCTCCAAAATAAACGAAGCCCATGAACACATCGCTAAAGCGGAGAAAAAGTATGTTGATGTAGCTAACGGTAGCTAACGGTAACTAACGGTACTGTAGCTAGCTAGCATCGCTGACCCGGTTAGACGCTTCATCGGTTCCTAGCTAACGTTAGTAACATTGTCCCTCAAAAAATATCTGACCTTAGTTGTTGACAAGATGTGAAATAACCCGAGTTTACTTACGAAATTGTCATTGAATTACAGTTAATGAATTAGTTGTATTTGTAGGAAGTAGCTAGCTAGCTATCTTCTAATCCGGCCGGTCAGCGGATGCATTCATTCATCACCTAGTTAACGTCAGCCAGCGAGCTGCGATAACGCTGCTTAGCTGTCCGCTCAGAGGCTGTGCATGCCTTTACATTTTAATATGCATATCCATTGTAATCCACAACAAGGCCACTTGTGTTATAGTGATATGCTGTTCGCCAACGATTCGTTTGTTGTTGTTGAACGACTCTGTTTACTGACTCGAGAGTCATGATTTCGTTTTCTCCCAAGTGATTCGTTCGTTTGACCTGACTGTAATTATTTCGACTACACAGTATAAGACGCGCTCAGCCTGCTCCGGAGATGCGCTCCGACCTGTATTCATGCGCGCAGAAAAATAAATAGATCATGTTGCAGGCAGCATAAGAGAATGAAAAAAAATACACTGATAATTGATATCATCATGGTGCAATAATTAATGTTCATGTTAGTGATATTACACCTCATTGTAGAACCAAAACACACACTGCCATTCTCTGATCAACACTCGAGGTGCAGTTTCTGCCAAGAGTCATTCACAGTCTAGTCCGGTTGTGGCCGCAACTATGTAACGTTTTTTTTAAAAGGCATCAATAAATAATCTTATTTGTATGTCTAGTAATCACAAATGCACATTGTTTGAAGCACACTTTTATAAGTCTGTCACAAACAACAACTCCAAATATGCGACAGCAACGGACAGGGTGACAGAAGATTAGTTGGAGAACAAAGCAAGCACTCGTGTAGGAACTTTTTTTTTTTGCTTGATGTGCAATCAAAATCTGGTAGGAACGTGATTTATGGTTAATGAGGAGATGATTGCAAATTATTTTTAGCATTCGCGTTAAATATTTATATAGATTTTTTTTTTTTATTTATTTTTTAGATATCAATACCAAATGGTGGTCAATCTTAGGGGACGTCCATGACAAGCGATGACATGTTTCAAGTTGATAAACCACTGTGGAGTGGATTCACAGTGATTTGATTGGTCAATAACTCCAATACATCTTTTGACCAATCCCTTAGCTTCAAACTGTGTTAAGACATGTACCATGGGCCTACATTCTAAATATGGTGTCATTTGGTACCGTGGTTCATGAGGAGACCATTTTTTAAGTATTTTGTTTGTGTAAGTGCTAATATGCAGTCTACTGGTGGCCATCTTGGAATGCATCAATGCTATTTTCTCAAAGTCTTTGGGGGACTATTGTGATCTGACTTTTAGTGCATAAGAATAATATTTTTTTTAAGCATAACTGTTACATACATAATTAACTTATTACATACTGCATTTGATTTTATTTGGACTTATTTCATGAGAATACATTTTTCCAAGATGGAGGAAAAATCAATTCTGATGGACCTTATGGGTCCTTGAGGCAAATTTGTTCACTATGAGGAAAGACTTCAACATACAACGTTTCATGTCTCGGTCAAACAGGGCAACGGATATGAAGGTTTAAGTGAGGACTGCTTATAACAGCGCCACCTATAGGCCAATCAGTGCCATTCTTTTAGACCAAGTTACTCATGGCTTTTTTAGTTTGGTAACTTTTTTTATTATTTCTAAATGAAAAACAATCTATGCTTTGAGTTATTGAACTGAAAAACAAAAACCTTATGGTGCACGAGACTTGTAGAGTCATGATTCTTTCGAGTTTTTAGTTCATCGTTTGCCAATAGGGGTGTGCTGGGTGGTATTGAATCAAATGAACAAAATTAGTTGAAAGAATAGTTATTTTTGACTGAATCAGTTGAAAAGACCTGATTCAGTAAACAGAGTCTAACTTCCCATCACTACTGTCTTAATGACTCACCTGATGTAGGTCAGCTCTTCTGTCCAGGTCTATTGTTATGGCTGTGTGTGTTGTTAACCCCTGAAAATAGACATTTTTCTTGCATGTCATTTTGCAGTTTAAAGACAAGCATGACAAAGTGGAAGCCAGATTTTGACAGTGCTGCATCAGAATATGCCAAAGCTGGTCAGTATGCCTACAGTCTGTAAACGTAGAGGAAGGATAACACTCCATACCATGTATTTACAGTCTGATAAATAATCTGTGTTTTGTATTCCCAGCGGTGTGCTTCAAGAATGCCAAACAGTTTGAGCAGGCTAAGGATGCCTACCTGAAGGAGGCAGAGTACCACACAGAAAATAAAGCTTTGTTTCACGCAGCAAAGTAAGGTTTTCCATATGAATACTTGAGATTAAGGGGCCAATGCAGATGTTTTTATTTTCGATTATCAAATCATTTCTGGGTAACAATTAACTACCTTACTGTGATTGTTGTCCATTTTTAAAATGGTTAAAAAAATATAAAAAAATATAAAAAATAGCTTCTTATAGCAAAGAACAATTTCTCAAGAAAGAATTTTGCTAAGACTGTCGGGGAGGGGGAAACTGAAAACTAGCCCTTATTGGCAGAGTGGTTTGGAACTCTTTCTTATTGGTCTATTAATTCATTTACCGCCTGGTGATGTCACCAGGCAGGCCAAAAACTCCATCCCACCAAAACAGGTAGAAATTTCAGGCTGTCTTTTCCAACAGAAAAATCACTTCTTTTTTTGGACTCCACTAAGGCCTTTTTTTTTTTTTTAAAGATTATTAATACCATTCAATACTTTTATATCTGAGACCCCTTCCCCCCTTTCTAAGAAATGCATTTATTTTTCAGAGCAATCGAACAAGCAGGTATGATGATGAAGGTGAGTTTCCCCCAATGTCCATGTAATATCGGTGTAATACCTCAAATAGAAACGCGTACACACATGGGAGAGAACAAGCTTTTATTTTTGATGTGATCGAGAGCATCATTCTCTCACAAAAAAATATATATTGATATTCTACCACAACATAGTATGTGTTAATAGAGGTCATTGAGGTAGCCATGTTTTCTGCTGTGTGACAGGACTTGAAGAAGATGCCTGAGGCGATCCAGTACATAGAAAAAGCCAGTATGATCTACGTAGAGAACGGTACTCCAGACACCGCTGCTATGGCTCTGGACAGAGCCGGGAAGTAAGTACTACTCTAGACTATACATGTCCGTCTACTTTATTGATTCGGTGGTTTTTGATATGTTCCTGACCATTGTTGTTTTTGGGGGAGTACATCACCCTGTTTTTTAAATTTGTATCGTACTTTAACATTCTTTTCCTATCTAGACTTATTGAGCCTGTGAGTTTAGAGAAAGCTGTGGACCTGTATCAGCAGGCTGCCGGTGTGTTTGAGGTTAGTCGGACGTTTCAATGTCATATTCTTAAGTAAGAGAAGTTGGCCTTTTAATAAGTTGATTTGATTCAACGGATTGTTTTGTGTGTGTGTGTGTGTGTGTGTGTGTGTGTGTATGTGCATATGTGTGTGTGTATGTGTGTATGTGCATGTGTGTGTGTATGTGTATGTGCGTATGTGTGTGTGTGTGTGTGTGTATGTGCATATGTGTGTGTGTATGTGCGTGTGTGTGTGTGCGTGTGCGTATGTGTGTGTGTGTGTGTGTGTGTGTGTGTGTGTGTGTATGTGCGTGTGTGTGTGTATGTGCGTGCGTGCGTGTGTGTATGTGCGTGCGTGCGTGTGTGTGTGTGTGTATGTGCGTGCGTGTGTGTGTAGAATGAGGACCGCCTACGTCAGTCAGCTGAGCTCCTGGGGAAAGCTTCCAGACTGTTGGTCAGATTACGCAGGTAAAGACAACGTTACGGCTTCATAAGCACTACATAGGATGCTTCATAAGCACTACATAGGATGCTTCATAAGCACTACATAGGATGCTTCATAAGCACTACATAAGATGCTTCATAAGCACTACATAGGATGCTTCATAAGCACTACATAGGATGCTTCATAAGCACTACATAGGATGCTTCATAAGCACTACATAGGATGCTTCATAAGCACTACATAGGATGCTTCATAAGCACTACATAGGATGCTTCATAAGCACTACATAGGATGCTTCATAAGCACTACATAGGATGCTTCATAAGCACTACATAGGATGCTTCATAAGCACTACATAGGATGCATTTATAAGCAGCAAAAGTATTGTGGCCGGTCCTGACCCACCTGTCTTTGTGAACTGGACGACAGACTGGATGAAGCAGCGACCGCCCTTCAAAAAGAGAAGAACATGTATAAAGATATAGAGAATTATCCCACTTGCTTTAAGGTACGTTCTTATGTCATTTGCATGTGCATTCTATTGGAATTATATCCTATTTGTGGATTTTCCAGCATTTCCCTTTCAAGCTATGTTCGGTGCAATGGTATTGGTGGAGGTGTAAAATTACAGATCAGTAAATGTTGATGAGGGGTCTTTTTTCTCTTAGAAAACAACAGCACAGGTGTTGGTTCATCTTCACAGAAATGACTTTGTGGCTGCAGACAAGTGTGTCAGAGAGAGCTACAGGTATGAACTTCCTTATGACTGAATACATTAGCGTGGCTAACGTCTATCTGACTGCGTGGCTAACGTCTATCTGACTGCGTGGCTAATGTCTATCTGACTGAGTGGCTAACGTCTATCTGACTGCGTGGCTAACGTCTATCTGACTGAGTGGCTAATGTCTATCTGACTGAGTGGCTAACGTCAATCTGACTGAGTGGCTAACGTCAATCTGACTGAGTGGCTAACGTCTATCTGACTGAGTGGCTAATGTCTATCTGACTGAGTGGCTAATGTCAATCTGACTGCGTGGCTAATGTCTATCTGACTGCGTGGCTAATGTCTATCTGACTGAGTGGCTAATGTCTATCTGACTGTGTGGCTAATGTCTATCTGACTGAGTGGCTAACGTCTATCTATCTGACTGAATACGTTAGCGTGGCTAATGTCTATCTGACTGCGTGGCTAATGTCTATCTGACTGAGTGGCTAATGTCTATCTGACTGAGTGGCTAACGTCTATCTGACTGAGTGGCTAATGTCTATCTGACTGAGTGGCTAACGTCTATCTGACTGAGTGGCTAACGTCTATCTGACTGAGTGGCTAATGTCTATCTGACTGAGTGGCTAATGTCTATCTGACTGAGTGGCTAACGTCTATCTGACTGAGTGGCTAACGTCTATCTGACTGAGTGGCTAACGTCTATCTGACTGAGTGGCTAATGTCTATCTGACTGAGTGGCTAATGTCTATCTGACTGCGTGGCTAACGTCTATCTGACTGCGTGGCTAATGTCTATCTGACTGAGTGGCTAATGTCTATCTGACTGTGTGGCTAATGTCTATCTGACTGAGTGGCTAACGTCTATCTGACTGAGTGGCTAATGTCTATCTGACTGTGTGGCTAACGTCTATCTGACTGCGTGGCTAACGTCTATCTGACTGAGTGGCTAATGTCTATCTGACTGAGTGGCTAATGTCTATCTGACTGTGTGGCTAATGTCTATCTGACTGCGTGGCTAATGTCTATCTGACTGAGTGGCTAATGTCTATCTGACTGAGTGGCTAATGTCTATCTGACTGAGTGGCTAATGTCTATCTGACTGCGTGGCTAACGTCTATCTGACTGAGTGGCTAACGTCTATCTGACTGAGTGGCTAACGTCTATCTGACTGAGTGGCTAACGTCTATCTGACTGAGTGGCTAATGTCTATCTGACTGCGTGGCTAACGTCTATCTGACTGCGTGGCTAACGTCTATCTGACTGCGTGGCTAACGTCTATCTGACTGCGTGGCTAACGTCTATCTGACTGCGTGGCTAACGTCTATCTGACTGCGTGGCTAACGTCTATCTGACTGAGTGGCTAACGTCTATCTGACTGCGTGGCTAATGTCTATCTGACTGCGTGGCTAATGTCTATCTGACTGAGTGGCTAATGTCTATCTGACTGAGTGGCTAATGTCTATCTGACTGCGTGGCTAATGTCTATCTGACTGTGTGGCTAATGTCTATCTGACTGAGTGGCTAATGTCTATCTGACTGCGTGGCTAACGTCTATCTGACTGCGTGGCTAACGTCTATCTGACTGAGTGGCTAACGTCTATCTGACTGCGTGGCTAATGTCTATCTGACTGCGTGGCTAATGTCTATCTGACTGAGTGGCTAATGTCTATCTGACTGAGTGGCTAATGTCTATCTGACTGCGTGGCTAATGTCTATCTGACTGTGTGGCTAATGTCTATCTGACTGAGTGGCTAATGTCTATCTGACTGCGTGGCTAACGTCTATCTGACTGCGTGGCTAACGTCTATCTGACTGCGTGGCTAATGTCTATCTGACTGCGTGGCTAATGTCTATCTGACTGCGTGGCTAATGTCTATCTGACTGAGTGGCTAATGTCTATCTGACTGAGTGGCTAATGTCTATCTGACTGCGTGGCTAATGTCTATCTGACTGCGTGGCTAACGTCTATCTGACTGCGTGGCTAATGTCTATCTGACTGAGTGGCTAATGTCTATCTGACTGCTTGGCTAATGTCTATCTGACTGCGTGGCTAACGTCTATCTGACTGCGTGGCTAATGTCTATCTGACTGAGTGGCTAATGTCTATCTGACTGAGTGGCTAATGTCTATCTGACTGAGTGGCTAATGTCTATCTGACTGAGTGGCTAATGTCTATCTGACTGCTTGGCTAATGTCTATCTGACTGCGTGGCTAACGTCTATCTGACTGAGTGGCTAATGTCTATCTGACTGAGTGGCTAATGTCTATCTGACTGAGTGGCTAACGTCTATCTGACTGAGTGGCTAATGTCTATCTGACTGAGTGGCTAATGTCTATCTGACTGAGTGGCTAACGTCTATCTGACTGCGTGGCTAATGTCTATCTGACTGAGTGGCTAATGTCTATCTGACTGAGTGGCTAATGTCTATCTGACTGAGTGGCTAATGTCTATCTGACTGAGTGGCTAATGTCTATCTGACTGCGTGGCTAACGTCTATCTGACTGAGTGGCTAACGTCTATCTGACTGAGTGGCTAATGTCTATCTGACTGAGTGGCTGACTGAGTGGCTAACGTCTATGACTCGTATCTGACTGCTATCTGACTGGAGTGGCTAATGTCTATCTGACTGCGTGGCTAATGTCTATCTGACTGCTAATGTCTATCTGACTGCGTGGCTAACGTCTATCTGACTGAGTGGCTAACGTCTATCTGACTGACTGGCTAACGTGGACTAATGGCTAATGTCTATCTGACTGAGTGGCTAATGTCTATCTGACTGAGTGGCTAACGTCTATCTGACTGCGTGGCTAACGTCTATCTGACTGAGTGGCTAACGTCTATCTGACTGCGTGGCTATTGTCTATCTGACTGAGTGGCTAACGTCTATCTGACTGAGTGGCTAATGTCTATCTGAATCGGTGCTTTCCTACTGTTGAATTTAAAAGGAACCAACTGGTGTGAGAAATACAGTGGAAGCCCCTTTTCAGCTCATGCTTTTCACTCGACGGCCAACGACTATTCAGCGATAACCGTAATTTGGGCTACAGACGACGACTTGTGACAGTAGTCTGATGATGTAATTAGCTGTTTTCCTGCAGCCTCCCAGGGTACAGTGGGAGTGAAGACTGCGTGGCCATGGAGACGTTGCTGCAGGGATATGACGAGCAGGACGAGGACCAGGTGCACCGCGTGTGTAACTCCGCTCTGCTGAAGTACATGGACAATGACGTGAGTAACACTTCATACAACTGTACCCTCACGGGGTCTGTACCCTCACGGGGTCTGTACCCTCACTGGGTCTGTACCCTCACGGGGTCTGTTATGTACCCTCATGGGGTCTGTACCCTCACGGGGTCTGTTATGTACCCTCACGGGGTCTGTACCCTCACGGGGTCTGTTATGTACCCTCACAGGGTCTGTTATGTACCCTCACGGGGTCTGTTATGTACCCTCACGGGGTCTGTACCCTCACGGGGTCTGTACCCTCACAGGCTCTGTTATGTACCCTCACAGGGTCTGTTATGTACCCATCACAGGGGTCTGTTACGCTATGTACCCATCACAGGGTATGTTACGTTATGTACCCATCACAGGGTCTGTTATGTACCCATCACAGGGTCTGTTATGTACCCATCCCAGGGTCTGTTATGTACCCATCACAGGGTCTGTTATGGTATGTACCCATCACAGGGTCTGCTACGTTATGTACCCATCACAGGGTCTGTTCCGTTATGTACCCATCACAGGGTCTGTTATGTACCCATCACAGGGTCTGTTATGGTATGTACCCATCACAGGGTCTGCTACGTTATGTACCCATCACAGGGTATGTTACGTTATGTACCCATCACAGGGTATGTTACGTTATGTACCCATCACAGGGTATGTTACGTTATGTACCCATCACAGGGTCTGTTATGTACCCATCACAGGGTCTGTTATGTACCCATCCCAGGGTCTGTTATGTACCCATCACAGGGTCTGTTATGGTATGTACCCATCACAGGGTCTGCTATGTTATGTACCCATCACAGGGTCTGTTACGTTATGTACCCATCACAGGGTCTGTTCCGTTATGTACCCATCACAGGGTCTCTTCCGTTATGTACCCATCACAGGGTCTGTTATGTAGCCATCACAGGGTCTGTTATGTACCCTTCACATGGTCTGTTACGTTATGTACCCATCCCGGGGTCTGGTATGTGCCCATCACAGGGTCTGTTACGTTATGTGCCCATCACAGGGTCTGTTCCGTTATGTACCCATCACAGGGTCTGTTATGTACCCATCACAGGGTCTGTTACGTTATGTACCCATCACCGGGTCTGGTCTGTTATGTACCCATCACAGGGTCTGTTACATTATGTACCCATCACCGGGTCTGGTCTGTTATGTACCCATCACAGGGTCTGTTATGTTATGTACCCATCACAGGGTCTGTTGCGTTATGTACCCATCACAGGGTATGTTGCGTTATGTACCCATCACAGGGTCTGTTGCGTTATGTACCCATCACAGGGTCTGTTACGTTATGTACCCATCACAGGATCTGTTACGTTATGTGCCCATCACAGGGTCTGTTGCGTTATGTAACCATCACAGGGTCTGGTCTGTTATGTACCCATCACCGGGTCTGGTCTGTTATGTACCCATCACGGGGTCTGTTATGTAACCATCACAGGGTCTGTTACGTTATGTACCCATCACGGGGTCTGTTATGTAACCATCACAGGGTCTGTTACGTTATGTACCCATCACAGGGTCTGGTCTGTTATGTAACCATCACAGGGTCTGTTACGTTATGTACCCATCACAGGGTATGTTACGTTATGTACCCATCACATGGTCTGTTATGTTATGTACCCATCACAGGGTCTGTTACGTTATGTACCCATCACAGGGTCTGTTATGTTATGTACCCATCACAGGGTCTGTTACATTATGTACCCATCACCGGGTCTTTTATGTACCCATCACAGGGTCTGTTATGTAGCCATCACAGGGTCTGTTATGTACCCATCCCAGGGTCTGTTCCGTTATGTACCCATCACGGGGTCTGTTATGTACCCATCACAGGGTCTGTTATGTTATGTACCCATCACAGGGTCTGTTACGTTATGTACCCATCACCGGGTCTTTTATGTACCCATCACAGGGTCTGTTATGTTATGTACCCATCACAGGGTCTGTTATGTACCCACCACAGGGTCTGTTACGTTATGTACCCATCACAGGGTCTGTTACGCTATGTACCCATCACAGGGTATGTTATGTACCCATCACAGGGTCTGGTCTGTCCCTGACCGAACTCTCACTCTGTCTAGCGATGGGTCCCTGACCGAACCCTCACTCTGTCTAGCGATGGGTCCCTGACCGAACCCTCACGCTGTCTAGCGATGGGTCCCTGACCGAACCCTCGCGCTGTCTAGCGATGGGTCCCTGACCGAACCCTCACTCTGTCTAGCGATGGGTCCCTGACCGAACCCTCACTCTGTCTAGCGATGGGTCCCTGACCGAACCCTCACGCTGTCTAGCGATGGGTCCCTGACCGAACCCTCACGCTGTCTAGCGATGGGTCCCTGACCGAACCCTCACGCTGTCTAGCGATGGGTCCCTGACCGAACCCTCACTCTGTCTAGCGATGGGTCCCTGACCGAACCCTCACTCTGTCTAGCGATGGGTCCCTGACCGAACCCTCACTCTGTCTAGCGATGGGTCCCTGACCGAACCCTCACGCTGTCTAGCGATGGGTCCCTGACCGAACCCTCACGCTGTCTAGCGATCTAGCGATGGGTCCCTGACCGAACCCTCACGCTGTCTAGCGATGGGTCCCTGACCGAACCCTCACGCTGTCTAGCGATGGGTCCCTGACCGAACCCTCACTCTGTCTAGCGATGGGTCCCTGACCGAACCCTCACTCTGTCTAGCGATGGGTCCCTGACCGAACCCTCACGCTGTCTAGCGATGGGTCCCTGACCGAACCCTCACTCTGTCTAGCGATGGGTCCCTGACCGAACCCTCACTCTGTCTAGCGATGGGTCCCTGACCGAACCCTCACTCTGTCTAGCGATGGGTCCCTGACCGAACCCTCACGCTGTCTAGCGATGGGTCCCTGACCGAACCCTCACTCTGTCTAGCGATGGGTCCCTGACCGAACCCTCACGCTGTCTAGCGATGGGTCCCTGACCGAACCCTCACTCTGTCTAGCGATGGGTCCCTGACCGAACCCTCACTCTGTCTAGCGATGGGTCCCTGACCGAACCCTCACTCTGTCTAGCGATGGGTCCCTGACCGAACCCTCACTCTGTCTAGCGATGGGTCCCTGACCGAACCCTCACTCTGTCTAGCGATGGGTCCCTGACCGAACCCTCACGCTGTCTAGCGATGTTGACACTTAACTCCTGTATAGAGGGTTACCCTCTGCAGGTTATCTTTTACACGGCCAGTCTGCCAATCTGCTACCACTGTCGATCGGTATTTGAAACCAATGCTTTTTTAAGACCCAATTCCACAAGTTTCATACACTTGAAGAAGCAATACTTGAGGTAGGAACAACCCTGTTGATGTAATCTATCCCCCGTTTACTCTCAGTATGCCAAGCTGGCCATCTCCCTGAAGGTTCCCGGAGGAGGAGCGAAGAAGAAGACTGCAAAGCCGCCACAGGGGGGCGCCGGAGCGCCTGCTGCTTCCGCCGAGGACGACGACGACTACGAGGGAGGGCTGTGTTAGCCGCAGAAAACACTGACCGCTATATACACACAATGCTAAACATACCAGGAAGTCCTGCTCATTGAGGTGAAACTCTCAGAATATGTTGCTCCACCCTGAACTAGACCCCAATATGTTGCCACCCCCTGAACTAGACCCCAATATGTTGCTCCCCCTGAACTAGACCCCAATATGTTGCTCCCCCCCTGAACTAGACCCCAATATGTTGCTCCCCCCCAAACTAGACCCCAATATGTTGCTCCCCCCTAAACTATACCCCAATATGTTGCCACCCCTGAACTAGACCCCAATATGTTGCTCCCCCTAAACTACACCCCAATATGTTGCTCCCCCCTAAACTACACCCCAATATGTTGCCACCCCTGAACTAGACCCCAATATGTTGCTCCCCCTGAACTAGACCCCAATATGTTGCTTCCCCTGAACTAGACCCCAATATGTTGCTCCCCCTAAACTAGACCCAATATGTTGCTTCCCCTGAACTAGACCCCAATATGTTTCTCCCCCTGAACTAGACCCCAATATGTTTCTCCCCCTGAACTAGACCCCAATATGATGCTCCCACTTATACTAGACCCAAATATGTTGCTCCCCCTATACTAGACCCCAATATGTTGCTTCCCCCTATACTAGACCCCAATATGTTGCTCCCCCTATACTAGACCCAATATGTCCCAATATGGTGCTCCCCCTGAACTAGACCCCAATATGTTGCTTCCCCTGAACTAGACCCCAATATGTTGCTCCCCCTGAACTAGACCCCAATATGTTGCTCCCCCTGAACTAGACCCCAATATGTTGCTCCCCCTGAACTAGACCCCAATATGTTGCTCCCCCTATACTAGACCCAATATGTCCCAATATGGTTCTCCCCCCCGAGCTAGACCCCAATATGTTGCTCACCCCTGAACTAGACCCCAATATGTTTCTCCCCCTGAACTAGACCCCAATATGTTGCTTCCCCCTGAACTAGACCCCAATATGTTGCTCCCCCTGAACTAGACCCCAATATGTTGCTTCCCCTGAACTAGACCCCAATATGTCCCCTCCCCCCCAAACTAGGTATCTAATTCCCTCCAGTCCCCTCAGTGTGAAACATGTCGATATCAGTGAAGTATACTCTTCCTATGTGTGGATCCATCCTCTTTAATGTATTCACATCAAACATCCTCCTCCCCCAAAAAAAAAACTAGATTAAATTCCAAGTGAAGGAAAGTTTTGACTAGGTCTATATCTATACTACAGAAAAGTATTTTACTTTGTCTACTGTTTTATACAGTGTAACAAAGACATATCGCCTGTGTGTTTTAAGATGTCTATTGAACATAACTTCCATCCGTTGTAAATGTTCATATTTTGTTGATCATGAATTCTCTTTAACTGTCAATCAGGGTTGTCAAACTAATTTTGGTCCGACGAGCCGCATTCGTTCTTCACCGAGGTCCGGAGGGCTGCACTTTAGAATTGGTTTATATTTGCAAAATCATCCATCTCTTTTGGGATGATAAATCATCCATCTCTTTTGGGATGATAAATCATCCATCTCTTTTGGGATGATAAATCATCCATCTCTGTTGGATGATAAATCATCCATCTCTGTTGGATGATAAATCATCCATCTCTGTTGGATGATAAATCATCCATCTCTTTTGGATGATAAATCATCCATCTCTTTTGGATGATAAATCATCCATCTCTTTTGGATGATAAATCATCCATCTCTTTTGGAAATTCGATGCTCACTTCTACAGTTTAAATTGCTGTTAGCACGTCGGACAGAGTAAAGAGACTATAGATGTAGGCTCGTTGTCACTTCTACAGTTTAAATTGCTGTTAGCACGTCGGACAGAGTAAAGAGACTATAGATGTAGGCTCGTTGTCACTTCTACAGTTTAAATTGCTGTTAGCACGTCGGACAGAGTAAAGAGACTATAGATGTAGGCTCGTTGTCACTTCTACAGTTTAAATGTAGTTTGAGATGGTTTTCTTCACCCCCACCTTGAAAAGAAAAAGGATCTGAATGGGCTCGAGGACCGGATGCGTGTGATACCCCTGCTGTATATGGTGCAGTTTTTGTAGGTATGTGTACAGATAAAACAAATATTTATTCATATATTGTTTATATTGTCGTGACTGATCAGTCTTATTGTCATATAGAGTGGGGAAATAAAAATTATATATATATATATACTACCGTTCAAAGGTTTGGGGTCACTTAGAAATGTCCTTGTTTTTGTTTGGTCCATTTTAAAATAACATCAAATTGATCAGAAATACAGTGTAGACATTGTTAATGTTGTAGCTGGAAATGGCAGATTTTTTATGGAATATCTACATAGGCGTACAGAGGCCCATTATCAGCAACCATCACTCCTGTGTTCCAATGGCACGTTGTGTTAGCTAATCCAAGTTGATCATTTTAAAAAGGCTAATTTATCCTTATAAAACGCTTTTGCAATTATGTTAGCACAGCTGAAAACTTTAAAGAAGCAATTAAACTGTCCTTCTTTAGACTAGTTGAGTATCCGGAGCATCTGCATTTGTGGGTTCGATTACAGGCTCAAAATGGCCAGAAACAAAGACCTTTCTTCTGAAACTCGTCAGTCTGTACTTGTTCTGAGATATGAAGGATATTCCATGTGATAAATTGCCAAGAAACTGAAGATCTCGTACAACACTGTGTACTACTCCCTTCACAGAACAGAGCAAACTGGCTCTAACCAGAATAGAAAGAGGAGTGGGAGGCCCCAGTGCACAACTGAGCAAGAGGACAAGTACATTAGAGTGTCTAGTTTGAGAAACAGACGCCTCACAAGTCCTCAACTGGCAGCTTCATTAAATATAGTACCCACAAAACACCAGTCTCAACGTCAACAGTGAAGAGGTGACTCCGGAATGCTGGTCTTCTAGGCAGAGTTGCAAAGAAAAAGCCATCTCTCAGACTGGCCAATGAAAAGCAAAGATTAAGATAGGCAAAAGAACACAACCACTGGACAGAGGAACTCAAAAGTGACCCCAAACTTTTGAACGGTAGCGTGTGTGTGTGTGTGTATAAATATATTACTATATTAGATGTTCAGTATGGTTTAATGTATGTTTATGTGTGTCTGTACAGATGTTTAAGGCTTTGAAATGTCAAAGATAACAGTTGCTGGGGCAATATGCAATACAGATATAGTGTAGTGGGATTGTAAATAATGTGTGTGTGTGTGAGGAAGAGAAACAGAAGTGTATTGACGGTTGAATACCGTTGCGACGGTTGAATACCGTTGCGAGGGTTGAATACCGTTGCCACGGTTGAATACCGTTGCCATGGTTGAATACCGTTGCCACGGTTGAATACCGTTGTGATGGTTGAATACCGTTGCGAGGGTTGAATACCGTTGCGAGAGTTGAATACCGTTGCGAGGGTTGAATACCGTTGCGAGGGTTGAATACCGTTGCCACGGTTGAATACCGTTGCGAGGGTTGAATACCGTTGCCACGGTTGAATACCGTGGCCACGGTTGAATACGGTTGAATACTGTTTGTGTTTGGAATGGATATACAAAAAGAGTCCTGAGTAAGATGAGGCATAGCAAAGATTTACATGACAGCAAGTTTTAAATTCATCGACCTTGGGGATGGTGTGTAGCATATGGTGAAGATATGTCTTCGTACCTTGCCATACAAACAGAGCGGATGTGACAGGATACTTTAAAAACAATTATAATAATGTATCTTTGTTCTATATTGTTGTTCAATTCCCGGAGACCGTAAAAGTGAGACCATGAACATGTGATTTTTGATTCCATTGTGTATTCCCATTATAATGTTCTAATTGGAAAATGTTGTTGTTATCTAGTTAGAGGTTCTAGCTTCTCCTCTTGTGTAAATGCACATGCAAGCAACTGGACTTATTTAAGCAAGCAAAATAGACATCTAGGCAGAGATCTATGTTTAAAAGAAGCTTATACATAGACCAGGGTTCTCCAACGCTGTTCCAGGAGAACATTCTTTCTGTAGGGTTTAATAGACCAGGGTTCTTCAACTCTGTTCCAGGAGAACATCCTTTCTGTAGGGTTTAATAGACCAGGGTTCTTCAACTCTGTTCCAGGAGAACATCCTTTCTGTAGGGTTTAATAGACCAGGGTTCTCCAATGCTGTTCCTGGAGAACATCCCCCTGTAGGTTTGAACTCCGACCCTGTTCCTGGAGAACATCCTCCTGTAGGTTTGAACTCTGACCCTGTTCCTGGAGAACATCCTTCCTGTAGGGTTTAACTCCAACCCTGTTCCTGGAGAGCTTCTGTCCTGTAGGATTTAACCGGGTTGGAGTTAAAACCTACAGGAGGGATGTTCTCCAGGAACAGGGTCGGAGTCAGAGTTCAAACCTACAGGAGGGATGTTCTCCAGGAACAGGGTCAGAGTTCAAACCTACAGGAGGGATGTTCTCCAGGAACAGGGTCAGAGTTCAAACCTACAGGAGGATGTTCTCCAGGAACAGGGTCAGAGTTCAAACCTACAGGAGGATGTTCTCCAGGAACAGGGTCAGAGTTCAAACCTACAGGAGGATGTTCTCCAGGAACAGGGTCAGAGTTCAAACCTACAGGAGGGATGTTCTCCAGGAACAGGGTCAGAGTTCAAACCTACAGGAGGGATGTTCTCCAGGAACAGGGTCAGAGTTCAAACCTACAGGAGGGATGTTCTCCAGGAACAGGGTCAGAGTTCAAACCTACAGGAGGGATGTTCTCCAGGAACAGGGTCGGAGTCAGAGTTCAAACCTACAGGAGGGATGTTCTCCAGGAACAGGGTCGGAGTTCAAACCTACAGGAAGGATGTTCTCCAGGAACAGGGTCAGAGAGCCCTGGTATAGACACTGTAGGTTTTGTTCTGTATTTCTTGTGGCTAAACTATATATATACGCCGACTGCGAGCCAGGCCTAATCGTCCAACATCAGTGCCCGACCTCACTAATGCTCCTGTGGCTGAATGGAAGCAAATCCTTGCAGTAATGATCCAACATCTAGTGAAAAGCCTTCCCAGAAGAGTGTAGGCTGTTATAGCAGCAATGTTCCAACATCTAGTGGAAAGCCTTCCTAGAAGAGTGGAGGCTGTTATAGCAGCAATGTTCCAACATCTAGTATAAAGTCTTCCCAGAAGAGTGGAGGCTGTTATAGCAGCAATGTTCCAACATCTAGTGGAAAGCCTTCCCAGAAGAGAGGAGGCTGTTATAGCAGCAATGTTCCATCATCTAGCGGAAAGCCTTCCCAGAAGAGTGGAGGCTGTTATAGCAGCAATGTTCCAACATCTAGTATAAAGTCTTCCCAGAAGAGTGGAGGCTGTTATAGCAGCAATGTTCCAACATCTAGTGGAAAGCCTTCCCAGAAGAGTGGAGGCTGTTATAGCAGCAATGTTCCAACATCTAGTGGAAAGCCTTCCCAGAAGAGTGGAGGCTGTTATAGCAGCAATGTTCCAACATCTAGTGGAAAGCCTTCCCAGAAGAGTGGAGGCTGTTATAGCAGCAATGTTCCAACATCTAGTGGAAAGCCTTCCCAGAAGAGTGGAGGCTGTTATAGCAGCAATGTTCCAACATCTAGTGGAAAGCCTTCCCAGAAGAGTGGAGGCTGTTATAGCAGCAATGTTCCAACATCTAGTGGAAAGCCTTCCCAGAAGAGTGGAGGCTGTTATAGCAGCAATGTTCCAACATCTAGTATAAAGTCTTCCCAGAAGAGTGGAGGCTGTTATAGCAGCAATGTTCCAACATCTAGTGGAAAGCTTTCCCAGAAAAGTGGAGGCTGTTATAGCAGCAATGTTCCAACATCTAGTGGAAAGCCTTCCCAGAAGAGTGGAGGCTGTTATAGCAGAAAAGGGGGGGGGGGCCAACTCCATATTAATGCCCACGATTTTGAAATGAGATGTTCGACGAGCAGTTGTCCACAGACTTTTGGTCATGTAGTGTATGTATTTCATGTGCATTCCTTTAAAGAAAAATGACCTCCCATTTAATTGATTTATTTAATTAACCTCATCGTCTATGGTTACAGCCGTGTCATGTTGTTGTAGTCCCTGTACCTACAGTACCGTGGTTACAGCCGTGTCATGTTGTTGTAGTCCCTGTACCTACAGTACCGTGGTTACAGCCGTGTCATGTTGTTGTAGTCCCTGTACCTACAGTACCGTGGTTACAGCCGTGTCATGTTGTTGTAGTCCCTGTACCTACAGTACCGTGGTAACAGCCGTGTCGTGTTGTTGTAGTCCCTGTACCTACAGTACCGTGGTTACAGCCGTGTCGTGTTGTTGTAGTCCCTGTACCTACAGTACCGTGGTTACAGCCGTGTCATGTTGTTGTAGTCCCTGTACCTACAGTACCGTGGTAACAGCCGTGTCGTGTTGTTGTAGTCCCTGTACCTACAGTACCGTGGTTACAGCCGTGTCATGTTGTAGTAGTCCCTGTACCTACAGTACCGTGGTAACAGCCGTGTCGTGTTGTTGTAGTCCCTGTACCTACAGTACCGTGGTTACAGCCGTGTCATGTTGTAGTAGTCCCTGTACCTACAGTACCGTGGTTACAGCCGTGTCACGTTGTCTTGGTCCCTGTACCTACAGTACCGTGGTTACAGCCGTGTCATGTTGTTGTAGTCCCTGTACCTACAGTACCGTGGTTACAGCCGTGTCATGTTGTTGTAGTCCCTGTACCTACAGTACCGTGGTTACAGCCGTGTCACGTTGTCTTGGTCCCTGTACCTACAGTACCGTGGTTACAGCCGTGTCGTGTTGTTGTAGTCCCTGTACCTACAGTACCGTGGTTACAGCCGTGTCATGTTGTAGTCCCTGTACCTACAGTACCGTGGTTACAGCCGTGTCATGTTGTTGTAGTCCCTGTACCTACAGTACCGTGGTTACAGCCGTGTCGTGTTGTTGTGGTCCCTGTACCTACAGTACCGTGGTTACAGCCGTGTTGTGTTGTTGTGGTCCCTGTACCTACAGTACCGTGGTTACAGCCGTGTCATGTTGTTGTAGTCCCTGTACCTACAGTACCGTGGTTACAGCCGTGTCATGTTGTTGTAGTCCCTGTACCTACAGTACCGTGGTTACAGCCGTGTCATGTTGTTGTAGTCCCTGTACCTACAGTACCGTGGTTACAGCCGTGTCATGTTGTTGTAGTCCCTGTACCTACAGTACCGTGGTTACAGCAGTGTCATGTTGTCGTAGTCCCTGTACCTACAGTACCGTGGTTACAGCCGTGTTACCGTGGTTACAGCCGTGTCATGTTGTTGTAGTCCCTGAGAATACTAGATGTTTGGGACGTATCCCGAGAGTTAATTCTAACAAGGTTCTCCCAGAAATGAACCGTGGAAAGGAAGCACCTTGTAATGGATGTCTAGCTTCTTAAGTCTCTGTGTGTATTTTAATGAGAGAGTTAGATCGTCTACCAATGCCTCTGTCCTTTTCCTTAGCAATGTCCTGTTTTTAAATGCACACCGGTGCTGCTTCTGTTGTGATGTTCTGTGTTTTGTGCATTAGTGACAATCCAAAATGGGGAGTGTACAACATACATGTGTCCATCCAGGGAAAATAAAAGGGACAAATCTCTTACAAATCTCTTACCTTTGTAACTGGAGTCGTGTTGAATGGAAAGTTCCTCCGTCTCCATGTGTTGCTAGTGAACACTGAACTCTGCTAACTAGCATTACAAAGCATTTATAGTCATGTATAATGGCTTATCAATAAAGGCCGAATAAATTCTGACTTGACAATTCATGATTTCTACACCTGTAAGTAAAATAAAGAAATGTTCTTCTGAAAGCTGTAAGTTGACCTTGTTTTAATTGTTGGCCATTAAAACCATACCTTTTAAACATACAACTGGCCCATAGCCATACCTTTTAAACATACAACTGGCCCATAGCCATACCTTTTAAACATACAACTGGCCCATAGCCATACCTTTTAAACATACAACTGGCCCATAGCCATACCTTTTAAACATACAACTGGCCCATAGCCATACCTTTTAAACATACAACGGGCCCATAGCCATACCTTTTAAACATACAACGGGCCCATAGCCATACCTTTTAAACATACAACGGGCCCATAGCCATACCTTTTAAACATACAACGGGCCCATAGCCATACCTTTTAAACATACAACGGGCCCATAGCCATACCTTTTAAACATACAACGGGCCCATAGCCATACCTTTTAAACATACAACTGGCCCATAGCCATACCTTTTAAACATACAACTGGCCCATAGCCATACCTTTTAAACATACAACTGGCCCATAGCCATACCTTTTAAACATACAACTGGCCCATAGCCATACCTTTTAAACATACAACGGGCCCATAGCCATACCTTTTAAACATACAACTGGCCCATAGCCATACCTTTTAAACATACAACTGGCCCATAGCCATACCTTTAAACATACAACTGGCCCATAGCCATACCTTTTAAACATACAACTAGCCATACCCATAAACATACAACTGGCCCATAGCCATACCTTTAAACATACAACGGGCCCATAGCCATACCTTTTAAACATACAACTGGCCCATAGCCATACCTTTTAAACATACAACGGGCCCATAGCCATACCTTTTAAACATACAACTGGCCCATAGCCATACCTTTTAAACATACAACGGGCCCATAGCCATACCTTTTAAACATACAACGGGCCCATAGCCATACCTTTTAAACATACAACTGGCCCATAGCCATACCTTTAAACATACAACGGGCCCATAGCCATACCTTTTAAACATACAACGGGCCCATAGCCATACCTTTTAAACATACAACAGGCCCATAGCCATACCTTTTAAACATACAACGGGCCCATAGCCATACCTTTTAAACATACAACGGGCCCATAGCCATACCTTTTAAACATACAACAGGCCCATAGCCATACCTTTTAAACATACAACGGGCCCATAGCCATACCTTTTAAACATACAACTGGCCCATAGCCATACCTTTTAAACATACAACTGGCCCATAGCCATACCTTTTAAACATACAACTGGCCCATAGCCATACCTTTTAAACATACAACTGGCCCATAGCCATACCTTTAAACATACAACTGGCCCATAGCCATACCTTTTAAACATACAACGGGCCCATAGCCATACCTTTTAAACATACAACTGGCCCATAGCCATACCTTTTAAACATACAACGGGCCCATAGCCATACCTTTTAAACATACAACGGGCCCATAGCCATACCTTTTAAACATACAACTGGCCCATAGCCATACCTTTTAAACATACAACTGGCCCATAGCCATACCTTTTAAACATACAACGGGCCCATAGCCATACCTTTTAAACATAAAACGGGCCCATAGCCATACCTTTTAAACATACAACGGGCCCATAGCCATACCTTTTAAACATACAACGGGCCCATAGCCATACCTTTTAAACATACAACGGGCCCATAGCCATACCTTTTAAACATACAACGGGCCCATAGCCATACCTTTTAAACATACAACGGGCCCATAGCCATACCTTTTAAACATACAACGGGCCCATAGCCATACCTTTTAAACATACAACTGGCCCATAGCCATACCTTTTAAACATACAACGGGCCCATAGCCATACCTTTTAAACATAAAACGGGCCCATAGCCATACCTTTTAAACATACAACAGGCCCATAGCCATACCTTTTAAACATACAACGGGCCCATAGCCATACCTTTTAAACATACAACTGGCCCATAGCCATACCTTTTAAACATACAACGGGCCCATAGCCATACCTTTTAAACATACAACGGGCCCATAGCCATACCTTTTAAACATACAACGGGCCCATAGCCATACCTTTTAAACATACAACGGGCCCATAGCCATACCATGTTTAAACCTTTAACCGTTGTGTGGTGTTCATGTTTTTGTTGTTCACCTAATGTTCTCAGGTCTGATGGACCCACAACGTCATTGGGTTTTTAAAACTATACAGCCATAACAATTAAGATGACATACATCTACATAACAATTTACATAAAAATAATTCATACTTAGATGTTGACTTATATAAATTACAATCAATATAGACACCATACATGGTTCAGAAACAGTATACATGGTTAATATAGACAGTATACAGTATACATGGTTAATATAGACAGTATACAGTATACATGGTTAATATAGACAGTATACATGGTTAATATAGACAGTATACAGTATACATGGTTAATATAGACAGTATACATAGTTCAGAAACAGTATACATGGTTAATATAGACAGTATACATGGTTAATATAGACAGTATACAGTATACATGGTTAATATAGACAGTATACATGGTTCAGAAACAGTATACATGGTTAATATAGACAGTATACATGGTTAATATAGACAGTATACATGGTTAATATAGACAGTATACATGGTTAATATAGACAGTATACAGTATACATGGTTAATATAGACAGTATACATGGTTAATATAGACAGTATACATGGTTAAGAAACAGTATACAGTATACATGGTTAATATAGACAGTATACATGGTTAATATAGACAGTATACATGGTTAATATAGACAGTATACATGGTTAATATAGACAGTATACATGGTTAATATAGACAGTATACATGGTTAATATAGACAGTATACATGGTTAATATAGACAGTATACATGGTTAATATAGACAGTATACATGGTTAAGAAACAGTATACAGTATACATGGTTAATATAGACAGTATACATGGTTAATATAGACAGTATACATGGTTAATATAGACAGTATACATGGTTAATATAGACAGTATACATGGTTAATATAGACAGTATACATGGTTAATATAGACAGTATACAGTATACATGGTTAATATAGACAGTATACATGGTTAATATAGACAGTATACATGGTTAATATAGACAGTATACATGGTTAATATAGACAGTATACATGGTTAATATAGACAGTATACATGGTTAATATAGACAGTATACATGGTTAATATAGATACAGTATACATGGTTAATATAGACAGTATACATGGTTAATATAGACAGTATACATGGTTAATATAGACAGTATACATGGTTAATATAGACAGTATACATGGTTAATATAGACAGTATACATGGTTAATATAGACAGTATACATGGTTAATATAGACAGTATACATGGTTAACATAGACAGTATACATGGTTAATATAGACAGTATACAGTATACATAGTTAATATAGACAGTATACAGTATACATGGTTAATATAGACAGTATACATGGTTAATATAGACAGTATACATGGTTAATATAGACAGTATACATGGTTAATATAGACAGTATACATGGTTAATATAGACAGTATACATGGTTAATATAGACAGTATACAGTATACATGGTTAATATAGACAGTATACATGGTTAATATAGACAGTATACAGTATACATGGTTAATATAGACAGTATACAGTATACATGGTTAATATAGACAGTATACATGGTTAATATAGACAGTATACATGGTTAATATAGACAGTATACATGGTTAATATAGACAGTATACAGTATACATGGTTAATATAGACAGTATACATGGTTAATATAGACAGTATACATGGTTAATATAGAATACAGTAGTATACATGGTTAATATAGACAGTATACATGGTTAATATAGACAGTATACATGGTTAATATAGACAGACAGTATACATGGTTAATATAGACAGTATACAGTATACATGGTTAATATAGACAGTATACATGGTTAATATAGACAGTATACAGTATACATGGTTAATATAGACAGTATACATGTTAATATAGACAGTATACATGGTTAATATAGACAGTATACATGGTTAATATAGACAGTATACAGTATACATGGTTAATATAGACAGTATACATGGTTAATATAGACAGTATACATGGTTAATATAGACAGTATACATATACATGGTTAATATAGACAGTATACATGGTTAATATAGACAGTATACATGGTTAATATAGACAGTATACAGTATACATGGTTAATATAGACAGTATACATGGTTAATATAGACAGTATACATGGTTAATATAGACAGTATACATGGTTAATATAGACAGTATACATGGTTAATATAGACAGTATACATGGTTAATATAGACAGTATACAGTATACATGGTTAATATAGACAGTATACATGGTTAATATAGACAGTATACATGGTTAAGAAACAGTATACATGGTTAATATAGACAGTATACATGGTTAATATAGACAGTATACATGGTTAATATAGACAGTATACATGGTTAATATAGACAGTATACAGTATACATGGTTAATATAGACAGTATACATGGTTAATATAGACAGTATACATATACATGGTTAATATAGACAGTATACATGGTTAATATAGACAGTATACATGGTTAATATAGACAGTATACATGGTTAATATAGACAGTATACATGGTTAATATAGACAGTATACATGGTTAATATAGACAGTATACATGGTTAATATAGACAGTATACAGTATACATGGTTAATATAGACAGTATACATGGTTAATATAGACAGTATACATGGTTAATATAGACAGTATACATGGTTAATATAGACAGTATACATGGTTAATATAGACAGTATACATGGTTAATATAGTTAATATAGACAGTATACATGGTTAATATAGACAGTATACATGGTTAATATAGACAGTATACATGGTTAATATAGACAGTATACATGGTTAATATAGACAGTATACATGGTTAATATAGACAGTATACATGTTAATATAGACAGTATACATGGTTAATATAGACAGTATACATGGTTAATATAGACAGTATACATGGTTAATATAGACAGTATACAGTATACATGGTTAATATAGACAGTATACAGTATACATGGTTAATATAGACAGTATACATGGTTAATATAGACAGTATACAGTATACATGGTTAATATAGACAGTATACAGTATACATGGTTAATATAGACAGTATACATGGTTAATATAGACAGTATACATGGTTAATATAGACAGTATACATGGTTAATATAGACAGTATACATGGTTAATATAGACAGTATACATGGTTAATATAGACAGTATACATGGTTAATATAGACAGTATACAGTAGACAGTATACATGGTTAATATAGACAGTATACATGGTTAATATAGACAGTATACATGGTTAATATAGACAGTATACATGGTTAATATAGACAGTATACAGTATACATGGTTAATATAGACAGTATACATGGTTAATATAGACAGTATACATGGTTAATATAGACAGTATACATGGTTAATATAGACAGTATACATGGTTAATATAGACAGTATACATGGTTAATATAGACAGTATACAGTATACATGGTTAATATAGACAGTATACATGGTTAATATAGACAGTATACATGGTTAATATAGACAGTATACATGGTTAATATAGACAGTATACATGGTTAATATAGACAGTATACATGGTTAATATAGACAGTATACATGGTTAATATAGACAGTATACATGGTTAATATAGACAGTATACATGGTTAATATAGACAGTATACATGGTTAATATAGACAGTATACATGGTTAATATAGACAGTATACATGGTTAATATAGACAGTATACAGTATACATGGTTAATATAGACAGTATACATGGTTAATATAGACAGTATACATGGTTAATATAGACAGTATACATGGTTAATATAGACAGTATACATGGTTAATATAGACAGTATACATGGTTAATATAGACAGTATACATGGTTAATATAGACAGTATACAGTATACATGGTTAATATAGACAGTATACATGGTTAATATAGACAGTATACATGGTTAATATAGACAGTATACATGGTTAATATAGACAGTATACATGGTTAATATAGACAGTATACATGGTTAATATAGACAGTATACATGGTTAATATAGACAGTATACATGGTTAATATAGACAGTATACATGGTTAATATAGACAGTATACATGGTTAATATAGACAGTATACATGGTTAATATACAGTATACATGGTTAATATAGACAGTATACATGGTTAATATAGACAGTATACATGGTTAATAGACAGTATACATGGTTAATATAGACAGTATACATGGTTAATATAGACAGTATAGACATGGTTAATATAGACAGTATACATGGTTAATATAGACAGTATAGATGGTTAATATAGACAGTATACATGGTTAATATAGACAGTATACAGTATACATGGTTAATATAGACAGTATACATGGTTAATATAGACAGTATACATGGTTAATATAGACAGTATACATGGTTAATATAGACAGTATACATGGTTAATATAGACAGTATACATGGTTAATATAGACAGTATACATGGTTAATATAGACAGTATACATGGTTAATATAGACAGTATACATGGTTAATATAGACATACATGGTTAATATAGACAGTATACATGGTTAATATAGACAGTATACATGGTTAATATAGACAGTATACATGGTTAATATAGACAGTTATGGTTAATATAGACAGTATACATGGTTAATATAGACAGTATACATGGTTAATATAGACAGTATACATGGTTAATATAGACAGTATACATGGTTAATATAGACAGTATACATGGTTAATATAGACAGTATACATGGTTAATATAGACAGTATACATGGTTAATATAGACAGTATACATGGTTAATATAGACAGTATACATGGTTAATATAGACAGTATACATGGTTAATATAGACAGTATACAGTATACATGGTTAATATAGACAGTATACATGGTTAATATAGACAGTATACATGGTTAATATAGACAGTATACAGTATACATGGTTAATATAGACAGTATACATGGTTAATATAGACAGTATACATGGTTAATATAGACAGTATACATGGTTAATATAGACAGTATACATGGTTAATATAGACAGTATACATGGTTAATATAGACAGTATACATGGTTAATATAGACAGTATACATGGTTAATATAGACAGTATACATGGTTAATATAGACAGTATACATGGTTAAGAAACAGTACACAGTATACATGGTTAATATAGACAGTATACATGGTTAATATAGACAGTATACATGGTTAATATAGACAGTATACATGGTTAATATAGACAGTATACATGGTTAATATAGACAGTATACATGGTTAATATAGACAGTATACATGGTTAATATAGACAGTATACAGTATACATGGTTAATATAGACAGTATACATGGTTAATATAGACAGTATACATGGTTAATATAGACAGTATATAGACAGTATACATAGTTAATATAGACAGTATACAGGTTATACATACATGGTTAATATAGACAGTATACATGGTTAATATAGACAGTATACATGGTTAATATAGACAGTATACATGGTTAATATAGACAGTATACATGGTTAATATAGACAGTATACATGGTTAATATAGACAGTATACATGGTTAATATAGACAGTATACATGGTTAATATAGACAGTATACATGGTTAATATAGACAGTATACATGGTTAATATAGACAGTATACATGGTTAATAGTATATACATGGTTAATATAGACAGTATACATGGTTAATATAGACAGTATACAGTATACATGGTTAATATAGACAGTATACATGGTTAATATAGACAGTATACAGTATACATGGTTAATATAGACAGTATACAGTATACATGGTTAATATAGACAGTATACATGGTTAATATAGACAGTATACATGGTTAATATAGACAGTATACAGTATACATGGTTAATATAGACAGTATACAGTATACATGGTTAATATAGACAGTATACATGGTTAATATAGACAGTATACATGGTTAATATAGACAGTATAGACAGTATACATGGTTAATATAGACAGTATACATGGTTAATATAGACAGTATACATGGTTAATATAGACAGTATACATGGTTAATATAGACAGTATACAGTATACATGGTTAATATAGACAGTATACATGGTTAATATAGACAGTATACAGTATACATGGTTAATATAGACAGTATACATGGTTAATATAGACAGTATACAGTATACATATACATGTTAATATAGACAGTATACATGGTTAATATAGACAGTATACATGGTTAATATAGACAGTATACATGGTTAATATAGACAGTATACAGTATACATGGTTAATATAGACAGTATACATGGTTAATATAGACAGTATACAGTATACATGGTTAATATAGACAGTATACATGGTTAATATAGACAGTATACATGGTTAATATAGACAGTATACATGGTTAATATAGACAGTATACATGGTTAATATAGACAGTATACATGGTTAATATAGACATACATGGTTAATATAGACAGTATACATGGTTAATATAGACAGTATACATGGTTAATATAGACAGTATACAGTATACATGGTTAATATAGACAGTATACAGTATACATGGTTAATATAGACAGTATACATGGTTAATATAGACAGTACACAGTATACATGGTTAATATAGACAGTATACATGGTTAATATAGACAGTATACAGTATACATGTATTAATATAGACAGTATACAGTATACATGGTTAATATAGACAGTATACATGGTTAATATAGACAGTATACATGGTTAATATAGACAGTATACATGGTTAATATAGACAGTATACATGGTTAATATAGACAGTATACATGGTTAATATAGACAGTATACAGTATACATGGTTAATATAGACAGTATACAGTATACATGGTTAATATAGACAGTATACATGGTTAATATAGACAGTATACATGGTTAATATAGACAGTATACATGGTTAATATAGACAGTATACAGTATGGTTAATATAGACAGTATACATGGTTAATATAGACAGTATACAGTATACATGGTTAATATAGACAGTATACATGGTTAATATAGACAGTATACATGGTTAATATAGACAGTATACATGGTTAATATAGACAGTATACAGTATACATGGTTAATATAGACAGTATACATGGTTAATATAGACAGTATACATGGTTAATATAGACAGTATACATGGTTAATATAGACAGTATACAGTATACATGGTTAATATAGACAGTATACAGTATAGATGGTTAATATAGACAGTATACATGGTTAATATAGACAGTATACAGTATACATGGTTAATATAGACAGTATACAGTATACATGGTTAATATAGACAGTAGACAGTATACATGGTTAATATAGACAGTATACAGTATACATGGTTAATATAGACAGTATACATGGTTAAGAAACAGTATACAGTATACATGGTTAATATAGACAGTATACAGTATAGATGGTTAATATAGACAGCATGGTTAATATAGATAGTATTCATGGTTAATATAGACAGTATACATGGTTAATATAGACAGTATACATGGTTAATATAGACAGGATACATGGTTAATATAGACAGTATACATGGTTAATATAGACAGTATACATGGTTAATATAGACAGTATACATGGTTAATATAGACAGTATACATGGTTAATATAGACAGTATACATGGTTAATATAGACAGTATACATGGTTAATATAGACAGTATACATGGTTAATATAGACAGTATACATGGTTAATATAGACAGTATACATGGTTAATATAGACAGTATACAGTATACATGGTTAATATAGACAGTATACATGGTTAATATAGACAGTATACATACATGGTTAATATAGACAGTATACATGGTTAATATAGACAGTATACATGGTTAATATAGACAGTATACATGGTTAATATAGACAGTATACATGGTTAATATAGACAGTATACATGGTTAATATAGACAGTATACATGGTTAATATAGACAGTATACATGGTTAATATAGACATGTATACATATACATGGTTAATATAGACAGTATACATGGTTAATATAGACAGTATACATGGTTAATATAGACAGTATACATGGTTAATATAGACAGTATACATGGTTAATATAGACAGTATACATGGTTAATATAGACAGTATACATGGTTAATATAGACAGTATACATGGTTAATATAGACAGTATACATGGTTAATATAGACAGTATACATGGTTAATATAGACAGTATACATGGTTAATATAGACAGTATACAGTATACATGGTTAATATAGACAGTATACATGGTTAATATAGACAGTATACATGGTTAATATAGACAGTATACATGGTTAATATAGACAGTATACATGGTTAATATAGACAGTATACATGGTTAATATAGACAGTATACATGGTTAATATAGACAGTATACATGGTTAATATAGACAGTATACATGGTTAATATAGACAGTATACAGTATACATGGTTAATATAGACAGTATACAGTATAGATGGTTAATATAGACAGTATACATGGTTAATATAGACAGTATACATGGTTAATATAGACAGTATACATGGTTAATATAGACAGTATACAGTATACATGGTTAATATAGACAGTAGACAGTATACATGGTTAATATAGACAGTATACAGTATACATGGTTAATATAGACAGTATACATGGTTAAGAAACAGTATACAGTATACATGGTTAATATAGACAGTATACAGTATAGATGGTTAATATAGACAACATGGTTAATATAGACAGTATACATGGTTAATATAGACAGTATACATGGTTAATATAGACAGTATACATGGTTAATATAGACAGTATACATGGTTAATATAGACAGTATACATGGTTAATATAGACAGTATACATGGTTAATATAGACAGTATACATGGTTAATATAGACAGTATACATGGTTAATATAGACAGTATACATGGTTAATATAGACAGTATACATGGTTAATATAGACAGTATACATGGTTAATATAGACAGTATACATGGTTAATATAGACAGTATACATGGTTAATATAGACAGTATACATGGTTAATATAGACAGTATACATGGTTAATATAGACAGTATACAGTATACATGGTTAATATAGACAGTATACATGGTTAATATAGACAGTATACATGGTTAAGAAACAGTATACAGTATACATGGTTAATATAGACAGTATACATGGTTAATATAGACAGTATACATGGTTAATATAGACAGTATACATGGTTAATATAGACAGTATACAGTATACATGGTTAATATAGACAGTATACATGGTTAATATAGACAGTATACAGTATACATGGTTAATATAGACAGTATACATGGTTAATATAGACAGTATACAGTATACATGGTTAATATTAATATAGACAGTATACATGGTTAATATAGACAGTATACATGGTTAATATAGACAGTATACATGGTTAATATAGACAGTATACATGGTTAATATAGACAGTATACATGGTTAATATAGACAGTATACATGGTTAATATAGACAGTATACAGTATACATGGTTAATATAGACAGTATACATGGTTAATATAGAAGTACAGTTAATATAGACAGTATACATGGTTAATATAGACAGTATACATGGTTAATATAGACAGTATACATGGTTAATATAGACAGTATACATGGTTAATATAGACAGTATACATGGTTAATATAGACAGTATACATGGTTAATATAGACAGTATACATGGTTAATATAGACAGTATACATGGTTAATATAGACATGGTTAATATAGACAGTATACATGGTTAATATAGACAGTATACATGGTTAATATAGACAGTATACAGTATACATGGTTAATATAGACAGTATACAGTATACATGGTTAATATAGACAGTATACATGGTTAATATAGACAGTATACATGGTTAATATAGACAGTATACATGGTTAATATAGACAGTATACATGGTTAATATAGACAGTATACATGGTTAATATAGACAGTATACATGGTTAATATAGACAGTATACAATATAGACAGTATACATGGTTAATATAGACAGTATACATGGTTAATATAGACAGTATACATGGTTAATATAGACAGTATACAGTATACATGGTTAATATAGACAGTATACATGGTTAATATAGACAGTATACATGGTTAATATAGACAGTATACATGGTTAATATAGACAGTATACATGGTTAATATAGACAGTATACAGTATACATGGTTAATATAGACAGTATACATACATGGTTAATACATACATGGTTAATATAGACAGTATACATGGTTAATATAGACAGTATACATGGTTAATATAGACAGTATACATGGTTAATATAGACAGTATACAGTATACATGGTTAATATAGACAGTATACATGGTTAATATAGACAGTATACATGGTTAAGAAACAGTATACAGTATACATGGTTAATATAGACAGTATACATGGTTAATATAGACAGTATACATGGTTAATATAGACAGTATACATGGTTAATATAGACAGTATACAGTATACATGGTTAATATAGACAGTATACATGGTTAATATAGACAGTATACAGTATACATGGTTAATATAGACAGTATACATGGTTAATATAGACAGTATACAGTATACATGGTTAATATAGACAGTATACATGGTTAATATAGACAGTATACATGGTTAATATAGACAGTATACATGGTTAATATAGACAGTATACAGTATACATGGTTAATATAGACAGTATACATGGTTAAGAAACAGTATACAGTATACATGGTTAATATAGACAGTATACATGGTTAATATAGACAGTATACATGGTTAATATAGACAGTATACATGGTTAATATAGACAGTATACATGGTTAATATAGACAGTATACAGTATACATGGTTAATATAGACAGTATACATGGTTAATATAGACAGTATACATGGTTAATATAGACAGTATACATGGTTAATATAGACAGTATACAGTATACATGGTTAATATAGACAGTATACAGTATACATGGTTAATATAGACAGTATACATGGTTAATATAGACAGTAGACAGTATACATGGTTAATATAGACAGTATACATGGTTAATATAGACAGTATACAGTATACATGGTTAATATAGACAGTATACAGTATACATGGTTAATATAGACAGTATACATGGTTAATATAGACAGTATACATGGTTAATATAGACAGTATACATGGTTAATATAGACAGTATACATGGTTAATATAGACAGTATAGGTTAATATAGACAGTATACATGGTTAATATAGACAGTATACATGGTTAATATAGACAGTATAATATAGACAGTATACATGGTTAATATAGACAGTATACATGGTTAATATAGACAGTATACATGGTTAATATAGACAGTATACATGGTTAATATAGACAGTATACATGGTTAATATAGACAGTATACATGGTTAATATAGACAGTATACAGTATACATGGTTAATATAGACAGTATACATGGTTAATATAGACAGTATACATGGTTAATATAGACAGTATACATGGTTAATATAGACAGTATACAGTATACATATACATGGTTAATATAGACAGTATACATGGTTAATATAGACAGTATACATGGTTAATATAGACAGTATACATGGTTAATATAGACAGTATACAGTATACATGGTTAATATAGACAGTATACAGTATAGATGGTTAATATAGACAGTATACATGGTTAATATAGACAGTATACAGTATACATGGTTAATATAGACAGTATACAGTATACATGGTTAATATAGACAGTAGACAGTATACATGGTTAATATAGACAGTATACAGTATACATGGTTAATATAGACAGTATACATGGTTAATAAACAGTAGACAGTATACATGGTTAATATAGACAGTATACATGGTTAATATAGACAGTATACAGTATACATGGTTAATATAGACAGTATACATGGTTAATATAGACAGTATACATGGTTAATATAGACAGTATATACATGGTTAATATAGACAGTATACATGGTTAATATAGACAGTATACATGGTTAATATAGACAGTATACATGGTTAATATAGACAGTATACATGGTTAATATAGACAGTATACATGGTTAATATAGACAGTATACATGGTTAATATAGACAGTATACATGGTTAATATAGACAGTATACATGGTTAATATAGACAGTATACATGGTTAATATAGACAGTATACAGTATACATGGTTAATATAGACAGTATACATGGTTAATATAGACAGTATACAGTATACATGGTTAATATAGACAGTATACATGGTTAATATAGACAGTATACATGGTTAATATAGACAGTATACATGGTTAATATAGACAGTATACATGGTTAATATAGACAGTATACATGGTTAATATAGACAGTATACATGGTTAATATAGACAGTATACATGGTTAATATAGACAGTATACAGGTATATATAGACAGTATATACATGGTTAATATAGACAGTATACATGGTTAATATAGACAGTATACATGGTTAATATAGACAGTATACATGGTTAATATAGACAGTATACATGGTTAATATAGACAGTATACATGGTTAATATAGACAGTATACATGGTTAATATAGACAGTATACATGGTTAATATAGACAGTATACATGGTTAATATAGACAGTATACATGGTTAATATAGACAGTATACATGGTTAATATAGACAGTATACAGTATACATGGTTAATATAGACAGTATACATGGTTAATATAGACAGTATACATGGTTAATATAGACAGTATACATGGTTAATATAGACAGTATACATGGTTAATATAGACAGTATACAGTATACATGGTTAATATAGACAGTATACATGGTTAATATAGACAGTATACATGGTTAATATAGACAGTATACATGGTTAATATAGACAGTATACATATACATGGTTAATATAGACAGTATACAGTATATGGTTAATATAGACATGTTATACGTATACATGGTTAATATAGACAGTATACAGTATACATGGTTAATATAGACAGTATACATATACATGGTTAATATAGACAGTATACATGGTTAATATAGACAGTATACAGTTAATATAGACAGTATACATGGTTAATATAGACAGTATACATGGTTAATATGTATACAGTATACATGGTTAATATAGACAGTATACATATACATGGTTAATATAGACAGTATACATGGTTAATATAGACAGTATACATGGTTAATATAGACAGTATACATGGTTAATATAGACAGTATACATGGTTAATATAGACAGTATACATGGTTAATATAGACAGTATACATGGTTAATATAGACAGTATACATGGTTAATATAGACAGTATACATGGTTAATATAGACAGTATACATGGTTAATATAGACAGTATACATGGTTAATATAGACAGTATACATGGTTAATATAGACAGTATACATGGTTAATATAGACAGATACATGGTTAATATAGACAGTATACATGGTTAATATAGACAGTATACATGGTTAATATAGACAGTATACATGGTTAATATAGACAGTATACATGGTTAATATAGACAGTATACATGTTAATATAGACAGTATACATGGTTAATATAGACAGTATACATGTAATACAGTATACATGGTTAATATAGACAGTATACATGGTTAATATAGACAGTATACATGGTTAATATAGACAGTATACATGGTTAATATAGACAGTATACAGTATACATAATATAGACAGTATACATGGTTAATATAGACAGTATACATGGTTAATATAGACAGTATACATGGTTAATATAGACAGTATACATGGTTAATATAGACAGTATACATGGTTAATATAGACAGTATACAGTATGGTTAATATAGACAGTATACATGGTTAATATAGACAGTATACATGGTTAATATAGACAGTATACATGGTTAATATAGACAGTATACATGGTTAATATAGACAGTATACATGGTTAATATAGACAGTATACATGGTTAATAGTATACAGTATACATGGTTAATATAGACAGTATACATGGTTAATATAGACAGTATACATGGTTAATATAGACAGTATACATGGTTAATATAGACAGTATACATGGTTAATATAGACAGTATACATGGTTAATATAGACAGTATACATGGTTAATATAGACAGTATACATGGTTAATATAGACAGTATACATGGTTAATATAGACAGTATACATGGTTAATATAGACAGTATACATGGTTAATATAGACAGTATACATGGTTAATATAGACAGTATACATGGTTAATATAGACAGTATACATGGTTAATATAGACAGTATACAGTATACATGGTTAATATAGACAGTACAGTATATAGACAGTATACATGGTTAATATAGACAGTATACATGGTTAATATAGACAGTATACATGGTTAATATAGACAGTATACATGGTTAATATAGACAGTATACATGGTTAATATAGACAGTATACATGGTTAATATAGACAGTATACATGGTTAATATAGACAGTATACATGGTTAATATGACAGTACATGGTTAATATAGACAGTATACATGGTTAATATAGACAGTATACATGGTTAATATAGACAGTATACATATACATGGTTAATATAGACAGTATACATGGTTAATATAGACAGTATACATATACATGGTTAATATAGACAGTATACATGGTTAATATAGACAGTATACATGGTTAATATAGACAGTATACATGGTTAATACATAGACAGTATACATGGTTAATATAGACAGTATACATGGTTAATATAGACAGTATACAGTATAATGGTATACATATAGACAGTATACATGGTTAATATAGACAGTATACATGGTTAATATAGACAGTATACATGGTTAATATAGACAGTATACATGGTTAATATAGACAGTATACATGGTTAATATAGACAGTATATAGACAGTATACATGGTTAATATAGACAGTATACATGGTTAATATAGACAGTATACATGGTTAATATAGACAGTATACATGGTTAATATAGACAGTATACATGGTTAATATAGACAGTATACATGGTTAATATAGACAGTATACATGGTTAATATAGACAGTATACATGGTTAATATAGACATATAGACAGTATACATGGTTAATATAGACAGTATACATGGTTAATATAATATACAGTATACATGGTTAATATAGACAGTATACAGTATACATGGTTAATATAGACAGTATACATGGTTAATATAGACAGTATACATGGTTAATATAGACAGTATACATGGTTAATATAGACAGTATACAGTATACATGGTTAATATAGACAGTATACATGGTTAATATAGACAGTATACATATACATGGTTAATATAGACAGTATACATGGTTAATATAGACAGTATACATGGTTAATATAGACAGTATACATGGTTAATATAGACAGTATACACAGTATACATGGTTAATATAGACAGTATACATGGTTAATATAGACATACATGGTTAATATAGACAGTATACATGGTTAATATAGACAGTATACATGGTTAATATAGACAGTATACATGGTTAATATAGACAGTATACAGTATACATGGTTAAATAGACAGTATACAGTATACATATTAATATAGACAGTATACATGGTTAATATAGACAGTATACAGTATACATGGTTAATATAGACAGTATACATGGTTAATATAGACAGTATACATGGTTAATATAGACAGTATACAGTTAATACATGGTTAATATAGACAGTATACATGGTTAATATAGACAGTATACATGGTTAATATAGACAGTATACATGGTTAATATAGACAGTATACATGGTTAATATAGACAGTATACATGGTTAATATAGACAGTATACATGGTTAATATAGACAGTATACATGGTTAATATAGACAGTATACATGGTTAATATAGACAGTATACATGGTTAATATAGACAGTATACAGTATACATGGTTAATATAGACAGTATACATGGTTAATATAGACAGTATACATGGTTAATATAGACAGTATACATGGTTAATATAGACAGTATACATGGTTAATATAGACAGTATACATGGTTAATATAGACAGTATACAGTATACATGGTTAATATAGACAGTATACATGGTTAATATAGACAGTATACATGGTTAATATAGACAGTATACATGGTTAATATAGACAGTATACAGTATACATGGTTAATATAGACAGTATACAGTATAGATGGTTAATATAGACAGTATACATGGTTAATATAGACAGTATACAGTATACATGGTTAATATAGACAGTATACATGGTTAATATAGACAGTAGACAGTATACATGGTTAATATAGACAGTATACATGGTTAATATAGACAGTATACATGGTTAATATAACATATACAGTATACATGGTTAATATAGACAGTATACAGTATACATGGTTAATATAGACAGTATACATGGTTAATATAGACAGTATACATGGTTAATATAGACAGTATACATGGTTAATATAGACAGTATACATGGTTAATATAGACAGTATACATGGTTAATATAGACAGTATACATGGTTAATATAGACAGTATACATGGTTAATATAGACAGTATACATGGTTAATATAGACAGTATACATGGTTAATATAGACAGTATACATGGTTAATATAGACAGTATACATGGTTAATATAGACAGTATACATGGTTATACATGGTTAATATAGACAGTATACATGGTTAATATAGACAGTATACATGGTTAATATAGACAGTATACAGTATACATGGTTAATATAGACAGTATACATGGTTAATATAGACAGTATACATGGTTAATATAGACAGTATACATGGTTAATATAGACAGTATACATGGTTAATATAGACAGTATACATGGTTAATATAGACAGTATACATGGTTAATATAGACAGTATACATATACATGGTTAATATAGACAGTATACAGTATACATGGTTAATATAGACAGTATACATGGTTAATATAGACAGTGGTTAATATAGACAGTATACATGGTTAATATAGACAGTATACAGTATACATGGTTAATATAGACAGTAGACAGTATACATGGTTAATATAGACAGTATACAGTATACATGGTTAATATAGACAGTATACATGGTTAAGAAACAGTATACAGTATACATGGTTAATATAGACAGTATACATGGTTAATATAGACAGTATACATGGTTAATATAGACAGTATACATGGTTAATATAGACAGATAGTATACATACATGTTAATATAGACAGTATACAGTATACATTAATATAGACAGTATACATGGTTAATATAGACAGTATACATGGTTAATATAGACAGTATACATGGTTAATATAGACAGTATACATGGTTAATATAGACAGTATACATGGTTAATATAGACAGTATACATGGTTAATATAGACAGTATACATGGTTAATATAGACAGTATACATGGTTAATATAGACAGTATACATGGTTAATATAGACAGTATACATGGTTAATATAGACAGTATACATGGTTAATATAGACAGTATACAGTATACATGGTTAATATAGACAGTATACATGGTTAATATAGACAGTATACATGGTTAATATAGACAGTATACATGGTTAATATAGACAGTATACATGGTTAATATAGACAGTATACATGGTTAATATAGACAGTATACATGGTTAATATAGACAGTATACAGTATAGATGGTTAATATAGACAGTATATACAGTATACATGGTTAATATAGACAGTATACATGGTTAATATAGACAGTATACATGGTTAATATAGACAGTATACATGGTTAATATAGACAGTATACATGGTTAATATAGACAGTATACATGGTTAATATAGACAGTATACATGGTTAATATAGACAGTATACATGGTTAATATAGACAGTATACATGGTTAATATAGACAGTATACATATACATGGTTAATATAGACAGTATACATGGTTAATATAGACAGTATACATAGACAGTATACATGGTTAATATAGACAGTATACATGGTTAATATAGACAGTATACATGGTTAATATAGACAGTATACATGGTTAATATAGACAGTATACATGGTTAATATAGACAGTATACATGGTTAATATAGACAGTATACATGGTTAATATAGACAGTATACAGTATACATGGTTAATATAGACAGTATACATGGTTAATATAGACAGTATACATGGTTAATATAGACAGTATACATGGTTAATATAGACAGTATACATGTTAATATAGACAGTATACAGTATAGATGGTTAATACAGACAGTATACATGGTTAATATAGACAGTATACATGGTTAATATAGACAGTATACATGGTTAATATACAGGTTACATGGTTAATATAGACAGTATACATGGTTAATATAGACAGTATACATGGTTAATATAGACAGTATACAGTATACATGGTTAATATAGACAGTATACATGGTTAATATAGACAGTATACATGGTTAATATAGACAGTATACATGGTTAATATAGACAGTATACATGGTTAATATAGACAGTATACATTAATATAGACAGTTAAATATAGACAGTATACATGGTTAATATAGACAGTATACATGGTTAATATAGACAGTATACAGTATACATGGTTAATATAGACAGTATACATGGTTAATATAGACAGTATACATGGTTAATATGACAGTATACATGGTTAATATAGACAGTATACATGGTTAATATAGACAGTATACATGGTTAATATAGACAGTATACATGGTTAATATAGACAGTATACATGGTTAATATAGACAGTATACATGGTTAATATAGACAGTATACATGGTTAATATAGACAGTATACATGGTTAATATAGACAGTATACATGGTTAATATAGACAGTATACATGGTTAATATAGACAGTATACATGGTTAATATAGACAGTATACATGGTTAATATAGACAGTATACATGGTTAATATAGACAGTATACAGTATACATGGTTAATATAGACAGTATACATGGTTAATATAGACAGTATACATGGTTAATATAGACAGTATACATGGTTAATACAGTATACATGGTAATACAGTATACATGGTTAATATAGACAGTATACAGTATAGATGGTTAATATAGACAGTATACATGGTTAATATAGACAGTATACAGTATACATGGTTAATATAGACAGTATACAGTATACATGGTTAATATAGACAGTATACATGAATAGTATACATGGTTAATATAGACAGTATACATATACATGGTTAATATAGACAGTATACAGTATACATGGTTAATATAGACACTATACATGGTTAATATAGACAGTATACATGGTTAATATAGACAGTATACATGGTTAATATAGACACTATACATGGTTAATATATACAGTATACATGGTTAATATAGACAGTATACAGTATACATGGTTAATATAGACAGTATACATGGTTAATATAGACAGTATACATGGTTAATATAGACAGTATACATGGTTAATATAGACAGTATACATGGTTAATATAGACAGTATACATGGTTAATATAGACAGTATACATGGTTAATATAGACAGTATACAATATTAGTATACATGGTTACAGTATACATGGTTAATATAGACAGTATACATGGTTAATATAGACAGTATACATGGTTAATATAGACAGTATACATGGTTAATATAGACAGTATACATGGTTAATATAGACAGTATACATGGTTAATATAGACAGTATACATGGTTAATATAGACAGTATACATGGTTAATATAGACAGTATACATGGTTAATATAGACAGTATACAGTATACATGGTTAATATAGACAGTATACATGGTTAATATAGACAGTATACATGGTTAATATAGACAGTATACATGGTTAATATAGACAGTATACATGGTTAATATAGACAGTATACATGGTTAATATAGACAGTATACATGGTTAAGAAACAGTATACAGTATACATGGTTAATATAGACAGTATACATGGTTAATATAGACAGTATACAGTATACATGGTTAATATAGACAGTATACATGGTTAATATAGACAGTATACAGTATACATGGTTAATATAGACAGTATACATGGTTAATATAGACAGTATACATGGTTAATATAGACAGTATACAATATAGACAGGTTAATATAGACAGTATACATGGTTAATATAGACAGTATACATGGTTAATATAGACAGTATACATGGTTAATATAGACAGTATACAGTATACATGGTTAATATAGACAGTATACATGGTTAATATAGACAGTATACAGTATACATGGTTAATATAGACAGTATACATGGTTAATATAGACAGTATACATGGTTAATATAGACAGTATACATGGTTAATATAGACAGTATACATGGTTAATATAGACAGTATACATGGTTAATATAGACAGTATACATGGTTAATATAGACAGTATACATGGTTAATATAGACAGTATACATACATGGTTAATATAGACAGTATACATGGTTAATATAGACAGTATACAGTATACATGGTTAATATAGACAGTATACATATACATGGTTAATATAGACAGTATACATGGTTAATATAGACAGTATACATGGTTAATATAGACAGTATACATGGTTAATATAGACAGTATACATGGTTAATATAGACAGTATACATGGTTAATATAGACAGTATACATGGTTAATATAGACAGTATACATGGTTAATATAGACAGTATACATGGTTAATATAGACAGTATACATGGTTAATATAGACAGTATACAGGTTAATATAGACAGTATACATGGTTAATATAGACAGTATACATGGTTAATATAGACAGTATACATGGTTAATATAGACAGTATACATGGTTAATATAGACAGTATATAGACAGTATACATGGTTAATATAGACAGTATACATGGTTAATATAGACAGTATACAGTATACATGGTTAATATAGACAGTATACAGTATACATGGTTAATATAGACAGTATATACATGGTTAATATAGACAGTATACATGGTTAATATAGACAGTATACATGGTTAATATAGACAGTATACATGGTTAATATAGACAGTATACAGTTACATGGTTAATATAGACAGTATACATGGTTAATATAGACAGTATACATGGTTAATATAGACAGTATACAGTATACATGGTTAATATAGACAGTATACATGGTTAATATAGACAGTATACATGGTTAATATAGACAGTATACATGGTTAATATAGACAGTATACAGTATACATGGTTAATATAGACAGTATACATGGTTAATATAGACAGTATACAGTATACATGGTTAATATAGACAGTATACATGGTTAATATAGACAGTATACAGTATACATGGTTAATATAGACAGTATACATGGTTAATATAGACAGTATACATGGTTAATATAGACAGTATACATGGTTAATATAGACAGTATACAGTATACATGGTTAATATAGACAGTATACATGGTTAAGAAACAGTATACATGGTTAATATAGACAGTATACATGGTTAATATAGACAGTATACATGGTTAATATAGACAGTATACATGGTTAATATAGACAGTATACATGGTTAATATAGACAGTATACAGTATACATGGTTAATATAGACAGTATACATGGTTAATATAGACAGTATACATGGTTAATATAGACAGTATACATGGTTAATATAGACAGTATACAGTATACATGGTTAATATAGACAGTATACAGTATACATGGTTAATATAGACAGTATACATGGTTAATATAGACAGTAGACAGTATACATGGTTAATATAGACAGTATACATGGTTAATATAGACAGTATACAGTATACATGGTTAATATAGACAGTATACAGTATACATGGTTAATATAGACAGTATACATGGTTAATATAGACAGTATACATGGTTAATATAGACAGTATACATGGTTAATATAGACAGTATACATGGTTAATATAGACAGTATACATGGTTAATATAGACAGTATACATGGTTAATATAGACAGTATACATGGTTAATATAGACAGTATACAGTATACATGGTTAATATAGACAGTATACATGGTTAATATAGACAGTATACATGGTTAATATAGACAGTATACATGGTTAATATAGACAGTATAGATGGTTAATATAGACAGTATACATGGTTAATATAGACAGTATACAGTATACATGGTTAATATAGACAGTATACATGGTTAATATAGACAGTATACATGGTTAATATAGACAGTATACATGGTTAATATAGACAGTATACATGGTTAATATAGACAGTATACAGTATAGATGGTTAATATTACAGTATACATATACATGGTTAATATAGACAGTATACATGGTTAATATAGACAGTATACATGGTTAATATAGACAGTATACATGGTTAATATAGACAGTATACATGGTTAATATAGACAGTATACATGGTTAAGTATACAGTATACATGGTTAATATAGACAGTAATACAGTATACATGGTTGGTTAATATATACAGTATACATGGTTAATATAGACAGTATACATGGTTAATATAGACAGTATACATGGTTAATATAGACAGTATACATGGTTAATATAGACAGTATACATGGTTAATATAGACAGTATACATGGTTAATATAGACAGTATACATGGTTAATATAGACAGTATACATGGTTAATATAGACAGTATACATGGTTAATATAGACAGTATACATGGTTAATATAGACAGTATACATGGTTAATATAGACAGTATACATGGTTAATATAGACAGTATACATGGTTAATATAGACAGTATACATGGTTAATATAGACAGTATACAGTATACATGGTTAATATAGACAGTATACATGGTTAAGAAACAGTATACAGTATACATGGTTAATATAGACAGTATACATGGTTAATATAGACAGTATACATGGTTAATATAGACAGTATACATGGTTAATATAGACAGTATACATGGTTAATATAGACAGTATACAGTATACATGGTTAATATAGACAGTATACATGGTTAATATAGACAGTATACATGGTTAATATAGACAGTATACATGGTTAATATAGACAGTATACAGTATACATGGTTAATATAGACAGTATACATGGTTAATATAGACAGTATACATGGTTAATATAGACAGTATACATGGTTAATATAGACAGTATACATGGTTAATATAGACAGTATACATGGTTAATATAGACAGTATAGATGGTTAATATAGACAGTATACATGGTTAATATAGACAGTATACAGTATAGATGGTTAATATAGACAGCATGGTTAATATAGACAGTATACATGGTTAATATAGACAGTATACATGGTTAATATAGACAGTATACATGGTTAATATAGACAGTATACATGGTTAATATAGACAGTATACATGGTTAATATAGACAGTATACATGGTTAATATAGACAGTATACATGGTTAATATAGACAGTATACATGGTTATACAGTATACATGGTTAATATAGACAGTATACATGGTTAATATAGACAGTATACATGGTATAATGGTTAATATACAGTATACATGGTTAATATAGACAGTATACATGGTTAATATAGACAGTATACATGGTTAATATAGACAGTATACATGGTTAATATAGACAGTATACATGGTTAATATAGACAGTATACATGGTTAATATAGACAGTATACATGGTTAATATAGACAGTATACATGGTTAATATAGACAGTATACAGTATACATGGTTAATATAGACAGTATACATGGTTAATATAGACAGTATACATGGTTAATATAGACAGTATACATGGTTAATATAGACAGTATACATGGTTAATATAGACAGTATACATGGTTAATATAGACAGTATACATGGTTAATATAGACAGTATACATGGTTAATATAGACAGTATACATGGTTAATATAGACAGTATACATGGTTAATATAGACAGTATACAGTATACATGGTTAATATAGACAGTATACATGGTTAATATAGACAGTATACATGGTTAATATAGACAGTATACATGGTTAATATAGACAGTATACATGGTTAATATAGACAGTATACATGGTTAATATAGACAGTATACATGGTTAATATAGACAGTATACATGGTTAATATAGACAGTATACAGTATACATGGTTAATATAGACAGTATACATGGTTAATATAGACAGTATACATGGTTATACATGGTTAATATAGACAGTATACATGGTTAATATAGATGTTATATAGACAGTATACAGTATACATGGTTAATATAGACAGTATACATGGTTAATATAGACAGTATACATGGTTAATATAGACAGTATACAGGTTAATATTAGACAGTATACAGTATACATGGTTAATATAGACAGTATACATGGTTAATATAGACAGTATACATGGTTAATATAGACAGTATACATGGTTAATATAGACAGTATACATGGTTAATATAGACAGTATACATGGTTAATATAGACAGTATACATGGTTAATATAGACAGTATACATGGTTAATATAGACAGTATACATGGTTAATATAGACAGTATACATGGTTAATATAGACAGTATACAGTATACATGGTTAATATAGACAGTATACAGTATACATGGTTAATATAGACAGTATACATGGTTAATATAGACAGTATACAGTATACATGGTTAATATAGACAGTATACATGGTTAATATAGACATGGTTATACAGTATACATGGTTAATATAGACAGTATACAGTATACATGGTTAATATAGACAGTATACATGGTTAATATAGACAGTATACATGGTTAATATAGACAGTATACATGGTTAATATAGACAGTATACATGGTTAATATAGACAGTATACATGGTTAATATAGACAGTATACATGGTTAATATAGACAGTATACAGTATACATGGTTAATATAGACAGTATACATGGTTAATATAGACAGTATACATGGTTAATATAGACAGTATACATGGTTAATATAGACAGTATACATGGTTAATATAGACAGTATACATGGTTAATATAGACAGTATACATGGTTAATATAGACAGTATACATGGTTAATATAGACAGTATACATGGTTAATATAGACAGTATACATGGTTAATATAGACAGTATACATGGTTAATATAGACATACAGTATACATGGTTAATATAGACAGTATACATGGTTAATATAGACAGTATACATGGTTAATATAGACAGTATACATGGTTAATATAGACAGTATACATGGTTAATATAGACAGTATACAGTATATAGACATGGTTAATATAGACAGTATACATGGTTAATATAGACAGTATACATGGTTAATATAGACAGTATACATGGTTAATATAGACAGTATACAGTATACATGGTTAATATAGACAGTATACATATACATGGTTAATATAGACAGTATACATGGTTAATATAGACAGTATACAGTATACATGGTTAATATAGACAGTATACATGTATACATGACAGTTATATAGACATATAGACAGTATACATGGTTAATATAGACAGTATACATGGTTAATATAGACAGTATACATGGTTAATATAGATAGTATACATGGTTAATATAGACAGTATACAGTATAATGGTTAATATAGACAGTATACATGGTTAATATAGACAGTATACATGGTTAATATAGACAGTATACATGGTTAATATAGACAGTATACATGGTTAATATAGACAGTATACATGGTTAATATAGACAGTATACATGGTTAATATAGACAGTATACATGGTTAATATAGACAGTATACATATACATGGTTAATATAGACAGTATACATGGTTAATATAGACAGTATACATGGTTAATATAGACAGTATACATGGTTAATATAGACAGTATACAGTATACATGGTTAATATAGACAGTATACATGGTTAATATAGACAGTATACATGGTTAATATAGACAGTATACATGGTTAATATAGACAGTATACATGGTAATACAGTATACATGGTTAATATAGACAGTATACATGGTTAATATAGACAGTATACATGGTTAATATAGACAGTATACATGGTTAATATAGACAGTATACATGGTTAATATAGACAGTATACATGGTTAATATAGACAGTATACATGGTTAATATAGACAGTATACATGGTTAATATAGACAGTATACATGGTTAATATAGACAGTATACAGTATACATGGTTAATATAGACAGTATACATGGTTAATATAGACAGTATACAGTATACATGGTTAATATAGACAGTATACATGGTTAATATAGACAGTATACATGGTTAATATAGACAGTATACATGGTTAATATAGACAGTATACATGGTTAATATAGACAGTATACATGGTTAATATAGACAGTATACATGGTTAATATAGACAGTATACAGTATACATGGTTAATATAGACAGTATACATGGTTAATATAGACAGTATACAGTATACATGGTTAATATAGACAGTATACATGGTTAATATAGACAGTATACATGGTTAATATAGACAGTATACATGGTTAATATAGACAGTATACATGGTTAATATAGACAGTATACATGGTTAATATAGACAGTATACATGGTTAATATAGACAGTATACATGGTTAATATAGACAGTATACATGGTTAATATAGACAGTATACATGGTTAATATAGACAGTATACATGGTTAATATAGACAGTATACAGTATACATGGTTAATATAGACAGTATACATATACATGGTTAATATAGACAGTATACATGGTTAATATAGACAGTATACATGGTTAATATAGACAGTATACATGGTTAATATAGACAGTATACATGGTTAATATAGACAGTATACATGGTTAATATAGACAGTATACAGTATACATGGTTAATATAGACAGTATACATGGTTAATATAGACAGTATACATGGTTAATATAGACAGTATACATGGTTAATATAGACAGTATACATGGTTAATATAGACAGTATACATGGTATAATGGTTAATATAGACAGTATACATGGTTAATATAGACAGTATACATGGTTAATATAGACATATACAGTATACATGGTTAATATAGACAGTATACATGGTTAATATAGACAGTATACATGGTTATACAGTATACATGGTTAATATAGACAGTATACATGGTTAATATAGACAGTATACATGGTTAATATAGACAGTATACATGGTTAATATAGACAGTATACAGTATACATGGTTAATATAGACAGTATACAGTATACATGGTTAATATAGACAGTATACATGGTTAATATAGACAGTATACATGGTTAATATACAGTATACATGTTATATAGACATGGTTAATATAGACAGTATACATGGTTAATATAGACAGTATACATGTATACATGGTTAATATAGACAGTATACATGGTTAATATAGACAGTATACATATACATGGTTAATATAGACAGTATACATGGTTAATATAGACAGTATACATGGTTAATATAGACAGTATACATGGTTAATATAGACAGTATACATGGTTAATATAGACAGTATACATGGTTAATATAGACAGTATACAGTATACATGGTTAATATAGACAGTATACATGGTTAATATAGACAGTATACATGGTTAATATAGACAGTATACATGGTTAATATAGACAGTATACATGGTTAATATAGACAGTATACATGGTTAATATAGACAGTATACATGGTTAATATAGACAGTATACATGGTTAATATAGACAGTATACACATGGTTAATATAGACAGTATACATGGTTAATATAGACAGTATACAGTATACATGGTTAATATAGACAGTATACAGTATACATGGTTAATATAGACAGTATACATGGTTAATATAGACATGGTATAAATGGTTAATATAGACAGTATACATGGTTAATATAGACAGTATACATATACATGGTTAATATAGACAGTATACAGTATACATGGTTAATATAGACAGTATACATGGTTAATATAGACAGTATACATATACATGGTTAATATAGACAGTATACATGGTTAATATAGACAGTATACATGGTTAATATAGACAGTATACATGGTTAATATAGACAGTATACATGGTTAATATAGACAGTATACATGGTTAATATAGACATGGTTATAGACAGTATACATGGTTAATATAGACAGTATACATGGTTAATATAGACAGTATACATGGTTAATCTAGACAGTATACATGGTTAATATAGACAGTATACATGGTTAATATAGACAGTATACATGGTTAATATAGACAGTATACAGGTATGATGGTTAATATAGACAGTATACATGGTTAACATCACTCAGTTTACATGGTTAATATAGACAGTTGTACATGGTTAATATGACAGTATACATGGTTAATATAGACAGTATACATCCTCCTTTAATCCTCCCTCACGATGGCTGCAGAAGCTGGGGGGTCCTTAGGATATGTTGCCCCCTCTGGATTTGAGGTCTTACCAGCTCCTCGAGAAAGAGACATCTCCTCTGGATGTGAGGTCTTACCAATGCCTTGCCCAGCTCCTCGAGAAAGAGACATCTCCTCTGGATGTGAGGTCTTACCAATGCCTTGCCCAGCTCCTCGAGAAAGAGACATCTCCTCTGGATGTGAGGTCTTACCAATGCCCTGCCCTGCCCAGCTCCTCTAGAAAGAGCCGTCTCCTCTGGATTTGAGGTCTTACCAATGCCTTGACCAGCTCCTCGAGAAAGAGCCATCTCTTCTGGAGCTTCCCTCTGTTCCAATCTGGATTCAGCGCCATCCAGATGCCAAACGCGTTGTACGCCGAGATGTCCAAGATGTTGAAGTATATCACAAGACGCCAGCGTAGGGTTCTTCTTTTGAAGCTGTAGCCAGTCACCAGCTTGTCGAAATTGTCCACCCCTCCTTTTGTGGCATTGTAATCCATTATTATTTCTGGTTGTTGATGTTCCTGGTCACAGATTCTCCCATCCCTATACAGCGTACTCATGAGTACCACATTGTTGCCCTTCTTTGGCACGTAGGACACTAGGGACGAGTCGGACGTGAACACAAACGTAGAGGGATTGATAGGCCTGTTCGGTGTATTTAACACCTGAGGTGGGAGCTCTGGCTTGTTGTTTCATACTGTTCCTACCATCGTCAGCTTCCTCCTGAGGACCTCCTGTCCCAGCTTGTGTGAAGTAAAAGAGTTATCGCATGTGATGTTGTGGCCACTGTGTCCCTGTGTCACATCCAGGACAACCTGCATCCCTTGGTTCTTCTCAGGGGCTCCTCCATCTGGCTTCTCCGTATACACTTGCAAGTTCCACGCATATGATGAAGCAGCATCACAGATCACAGGCAGCAGCATCACAGGCAGCAGATTCACAGGCAGCAGCATCACAGGCAGCCCACATCTTGTCTCTCTGCACTGACCTGATAGCAGCTAGCTTGTCTCTCTGCACTAACCTGATTGCAGCTAGCTTGTCTCTCTGCACTGACCTGATTGCAGCTAGCTTGTCTCTCTACACTGACCTGATTACAGCTAGCTGGTCTCTCTGCACTGACCTGATAGCAGCTAGCTTGTCTCTCTGCACTGACCTGATAGCAGCTAGCTTGTCTCTCTGCACTAACCTGATAGCAGCTAGCTTGTCTCTCTGCACTGACCTGATAGCAGCTAGCTTGTCTCTCTGCACTAACCTGATAGCAGCTAGCTTGTCTCTCTGCACTGACCTGATAGCAGCTAGCTTGTCTCTCTGCACTGACCTGATAACAGCTAGCTTGTCTCTCTGCACTGACCTGATTGCAGCTAGCTTGTCTCTCTGCACTGACCTGATTACAGCTAGCTTGTCTCTTTGCTCTGACCTGATTACAGCTAGCTTGTCTCTCTGCACTGACCTGATAGCAGCTAGCTTGTCTCTCTGCACTGACCTGATTACAGCTAGCTTGTCTCTCTGCACTGACCTGATTACAGCTAGCTTGTTTCTCTGCACTGACCTGATTACAACTAGCTTGTCTCTCTGCACTGACCTGATTACAGCTAGCTTGTTTCTCTGCACTGACTGACCTGATTACAGCTAGCTTGTCTCTCTGCACTGACCTGATTACAGCTAGCTTGTCTCTCTGCACTGACCTGATTACAGCTAGCTTGTTTCTCTGCACTGACCTGATTACAGCTAGCTTGTCTCTCTGCACTGACCTGATTACAGCAGCTAGTTGGTCTCTCTGCACTGACCTGATTACAGCAGCTAGTTGGTATCTCTGCACTGACCTGATTACAGCAGCTAGCTTGTCTCTCTGCACTGATCTGATAGCAGCTAGCTTGTCTCTCTGCCGCCGAGCTGGTCTGGAGTCTCGGTTATCGAAGCGGATAATCCTGGAAATAATATGGAAGTTTTCCAGAGACGTTGTTGCACAGATAAGTTCTCTGCCAGTTTCTGCATCCCACAGGGATTCTGGAGATTCCCCCATTGGATCTGAAAACACCAGCAAGGATAACAACCCACAAAACTATGCATGAGTTTGGTCGATCTCTCTCCAAAAACATGCCTTCCCTCCAAATTAGTGCAGTTCAGTATGATTTTCTGGATGGTGTCTGGAATTAACAGTTAGTAGACTCTATGTCCTGCACATGAGTAACCGCCATCCACGTTGGCCCTGGTTGCATCCTTATCACTTTGGCAGACATGCGGGGGGTGGCTCATTCCTTGGGCAAAGAAAACCATTCAATTTCACAATTTTTTTTACATCCATATTTCTCCTCCTGCAGGCTGCTGATGAGCTGGTTGCTGACGGGCTGGTCCTGGTTGCTGATGGGCTGGTTGCTGATGGGCTGGTTGCTGACGGGCTGGTCCTGGGGCTGGTTGATGACGGGCTGGTCCTGGGGCTGGCTGCTGATGGGCTGGTCCTGGGGCTGGCTGCTGATGGGCTGGTCCTGGGGCTGGCTGCTGACGGGCTGGTCCTGGGGCTGGCTGCTGACGGGCTGGTCCTGGTCCTGAGGCTGGTTGCTGACGGGCTGGTCCTGGTTGCTGACGGGCTGGTCCTGGGGCTGGTTGCTGACGGGCTGGTCCTGGGGCTGGTTGCTGACGAGCTGGTCCTGGGGCTGGTTGCTGATGGGCTGGTCCTGGGGCTGGCTGCTGACGGGCTGGTCCTGGTCCTGAGGCTGGTTGCTGAAGGGCTGGGTCCTGGTTGCTGATGAGCTGGTTGCTGACGGGCTGGTCCTGGGGCTGGTTGCTGATGGGTTGGTCCTGGGGCTGGCTGCTGATGGGCTGGTCCTGGGGCTGGCTGCTGACGGGCTGGTCCTGGGGCTGGTTGCTGATGGGCTGGTCCTGGTTGCTGATGAGCTGGTTGCTGACGGGCTGATTGCTGACGGGCTGGTCCTGGGGCTGGTTGCTGATGGGCTGGTCCTGGTTGCTGATGAGCTGGTTGCTGACGGGCTGGTCCTGTTTGCTGATGAGCTGGTTCTGGTTGCCTATGAGCTGGTTGCTGAAGGGCTGGTACTGGGGCTGGTTGCTGATGGGCTGGACCTGGTTGCTGATGAGCTGGTTGCTGACGGGCTGGTCCTGTTTGCTGATGAGCTGGTTCTGGTTGCCTATGAGCTGGTTGCTGAAGGGCTGGTACTGGGGCTGGTTGATGACGGGCTGGTCCTGTTTGCTGATGAGCTGGTTCTGGTTGCCTATGAGCTGGTTGCTGAAGGGCTGGTACTGGGGCTGGTTGCTGAAGGGCTGGTTGCTGGTGGGCTGGTCCTGGTTGCTGATGAGCTGGTTGCTGACGGGCTGGTCCTGTTTGCTGATGAGCTGGTTCTGGTTGCCTATGAGCTGGTTACTGATGGGCTGGTCCTGGTTGCTGATGAGCTGGTTGCTGAAGGGCTGGTACTGGGGCTGGTTGCTGAAGGGCTGGTCGCTGGTGGGCTGGTCCTGGGGCTGGCTAAGGGTCAATCTCATCCTCCAACTCACTGTCAGACTCTGAATTGACAGAGACATGATCCTTATATTCTGAAAATTCTTCACCTTCCAAAGTGTAAGACGCTCCTTCCATGCTAGCTTCTCTCTCTACAAAAAATATTTCTAAAGCCCTCTGAGCAGAGATTATTTTTGCCATACTGATTGTGGTAAGGAACCACACATGCAAAGCTATTCATTTGTTGTGTCCCTCCCCCAATTTGCACCTGCTGGGGTAGAGTGTAGGGAAAATACAGATTTTAATTGTAATTTCTATAATGTATTGAAATAATATATTGTAATAACATTGTGCAGGTTCCCACAATACAAAGGGTAAAGAGTGTGAGAAAAGCGGGAGACAGGCAGACAGGCAGGGAGACCGACAGACAGGGAGACAGGCAGACAGACAGGCAGACAGGCAGGCAGACAGGCAGGGAGACAGGCAGGGAGACAGGCAGACAGGCAGGGAGACAGGCAGGGAGACAGACAGGGAGACAGACAGACAGGCAGGGAGACAGACAGGGAGACAGGCAGGGAGACAGGCAGACAGGCAGGGAGACAGACATGGAGACAGGCAGGGAGACAGGCAGGGAGACAGACAGACAGACAGACAGACAGGCTGACAGGGAGGGAGACAGACAGGGAGACAGACAGACAGGCAGGGAGACAGGCTGACAGGCAGGGAGACAGACAGACAGACAGGCAGGGAGACAGGCTGACAGGCAGGGAGACAGGCTGACAGGCAGGGAGACAGACAGACAGGCAGGGAGACAGGCTGACAGGCAGGGAGACAGACAGACAGGCAGGGAGACAGGCTGACAGGCAGGGAGACAGACAGACAGGCAGGGAGACAGGCTGACAGGCAGGGAGACAGGCGGACAGGTTCTTGGTGCTGTGTTGAAACAGCAGGCCCAGAGAGGAGGAAGACCGAGTGAAGGCACACAGCTTACTTTTTTGTTTCATTTTTACTTGTTTTCACCTATACACACACTTTTCCACATTTTTATTACCCTCGGGTCCAGTGGACCTGAACACCACATATGTAATAAATGTGTGTGTGTGTGTGTGTGTGTGTGTGTGTGTGTGTGTGTGTGTGTGTATTTGACATGTTCTTCACAGAAAATGAGCCAAAGCCAATGAGTCGCAGGTTGAAAAGATTATTCATTGTATCATTTTTCTTTTTGTAAACATTGAAAATGGGTCCTACAGACCCAAACAAGGGTTAAACATACAACTGGACCATTAAAACCATCCCTTTAAAACTGGACCATAGCTATACCATGTTTTATACCTTTAAACATACAACTGGACCATTAAAACCATCCCTTTAAAACTGGACCATAGCTATACCATGTTTTATACCTTTAAACATACAACTGGACCATTAAAACCATCCCTTTAAAACTGGACCATAGCTATACCATGTTTTATACCTTTAAACATACAACTGGACCATTAAAACCATCCCTTTAAAACTGGACCATAGCTATACCATGTTTTATACCTTTAAACATACAACTGGACCATTAAAACCATCCCTTTAAAACTGGACCATAGCTATACCATGTTTTATACCTTTAAACATACAACTGGACCATTAAAACCATCCCTTTAAAACTGGACCATAGCTATACCATGTTTTATACCTTTAAACATACAACTGGACCATTAAAACCATCCCTTTAAAACTGGACCATAGCTATACCATGTTTTATACCTTTAAACATACAACTGGACCATTAAAACCATCCCTTTAAAACTGGACCATAGCTATACCATGTTTTATACCTTTAAACATACAACTGGACCATTAAAACCATCCCTTTAAAACTGGACCATAGCTATACCATGTTTTATACCTTTAAACATACAACTGGACCATTAAAACCATCCCTTTAAAACTGGACCATAGCTATACCATGTTTTATACCTTTAAACATACAACTGGACCATTAAAACCATCCCTTTAAAACTGGACCATAGCTATACCATGTTTTATACCTTTAAACATACAACTACTTTTATTAAAGCTCCTTTAAGACAAAGAGACAAAATGACAGTTTACATTTAATCCCCCCTCACCCCCTTCCTTCCCTCCCTCCCTAAAACAGCTATGTATGTAATGGAAAATTATTCATGACAATACTGGACGTTTTCTTTCATGCTACAATGTCCTCTGGTGCATAGCTCGGAACCAAAGGTTCTAACAAAACATTGTCCTCTGATGCATAGCTCGGAACTAAAGGTTCTAACAAAACAATGTCCTCTGGTGCATAGCTCGGAACCAAAGGTTCTAACAAAACAATGTCCTCTGGTGCATAGCTCTCGGAACCAAAGGTTCTAACAAAACATTGTCCTCTGGTGCATAGCTCGGAACCAAAGGTTCTAACAAAACATTGTCCTTTGGTGCATAGCTCGGAACCAAAGGTTCTAACAAAACATTGTCCTCTGGTGCATAGCTCGGAACCAAAGTTCTAACAAAACATTGTCCTCTGGTGCATAGCTCGGAACCAAAGGTTCTAACAAAACCATGCGTGTTTGTGTTTTTGTATGAATAGCTGTTTTCTCCATTATCTTATCTTTTGAATGTTGATGAAACTCAAGTCCTATTGATGTCATACGGAAGTCATTCTGTACATGAGACGAGAGTTCTACAAATCGCTGGACGAAGTCGAACAATGGATGAGTCCAGCAACAGTGTCCACGAGAACGCTCCAGACAGTCCAGTAGCTTCATGATACAGTATATTAAACTCTTGAGTCAAAATACACCCACTGCCTCGGGCTTGGGTCAAACTGTAGAAGATCAACTGTGTGTGGGTGTGGTGTCTGAGGAGAAGCCCATCTCCTCTCTAAATGGGTCCTTGGAGCCAGAGAGAACAGGAAAATAAGATGATCTAATAGCAGCTATATCCTGAACAGAGCCTGTATTCAGCTCTTGAAGTTGATTGCAATACATGCAAGTACTCATGTTTAGGTGCCGGTACTCTGCAATACTTTGAAGACAATATTGTATAAGAGGTGCCAGTATTCAATCAGGAGAAGATCTGACTATCTACACAATTAACATATCATTGTACCCATTGGTCAAAAGATGCGTTAATATTCAGTGAACTACTTTTGACCAGATCCTTATATGGGCCTTGATAAAAACATACTGGAAACGGGTTTCAATTTGGATAAAGAACATGTTCTTCTTCTCAATTACTTACAGACAGTCTGGAGTGGTCCCCCCCCCCCCCCAGCTAATATACATACTGGGAAATAGACCAACAGGAAATAGACCAACAGGAAATAGACCAACATCAATCTTAAATCTATCACAGTTTTGTTTTTATATTATATTATTATTTTATATTATTCTCATCTTTTTATGATCTTTAAGTAGGTCAATCAATTCAACCGTCTATTAGCTACCAAAACAACATATTAAAGTGTCTATACTCTAAACATTACATTGAGTAAAAGTGAAACCTTTCTTGATGAAACAACAACAACTCTTGTCCTTTCCTGAGAAATCATTAACACAGGTTTAGTTTCTCATACAAACAAACAAACTAAACAAGTATAGAAGTTTAGAAGTAGTTCTCTGTTTTAGACATAAACAAGATGGCGTAGTCGCCTGCAATCTTGGTCGTCTCGTATGGAATAATGACAACACCCTTCAAAATGGCCGTCTCGTATGGAATAATGACAACACCCTTCAAAATGGCCGTCTCGTATGTAGCAATGACAACATCCTTCAAAATGGCCGTCTCGTATGGAATAATGACAACACCCTTCAAAATGGCCGTCTCGTATGGAATAATGACAACACTCTTCAAAATGGCCGTCTCGTATGGAATAATGACAACACCCTTCAAAATGGCCGTCTCGTATGGAATAATGACAACACCCTTCAAAATGGCCGTCTCGTATAATGACAACACTCTTCAAAATGCAAATAATGACAACACCCTTCAAAATGGCCGTCAAAATGACAACATCCTTCAAAATGGCCGTCTCGTATGTAGCAATGACAACATCCTTCAAAATGGCCGTCTCGTATGGAATAATGACAACACCCTTCAAAATGGCCGTCTCGTATGTAGCAATGACAACACCCTTCAAAATGGCCGTCTCGTATGTAGCAATGACAACATCTTTCAAAATGGCCGTCTCGTATGTATCAATGACAACATCTTTCAAAATGGCCGTCTCGTATGTAGCAATGACAACATCTTTCAAAATGGCCGTCTCGTATGTAGCAATGACAACATCTTTCAAAATGGCCGTCTCGTATGTAGCAATGACAACATCTTTCAAAATGGCCGTCTCGTATGTAGCAATGAAAACGTCCTTCAAAATGGTCGTCTCGGGGGACACGACGAAGAGCTCTATAATATTGCACAATCACATGAACCAGGAGCTCCAATCAGGAAAAAGTTGGAAATTTAAACTGACCAATCCTGTGTAAGGTCATTTTCATGGTTATCATCCATTGGTGGGAAGCCCTTTTTAAAACACTGACCTGTATCATCCACACTGCTGTCGGGAAAAGACAACGAGGAACGATACAGGGGACAGGGGGTTACTTTGTAGTATTTGACACATCATTGGTCTAAAGTAGAATAGTCAGGCCAGTATTTGAAGCTCATACCACCAGAGCTTTGTAGATAATATTTAACCTCACCCATATGTCCTCTCAGTGAAGACCCCCGTTCTTTGTCCTAATTTTCATTGTTTCCTGACGCCTCGGTCACGTTATTTTAGCAATTGTGTTCTAAGGCAGTGTTTCTCAACCGTTTTCTCAACCGTTTTCTCAACAGGGGCCGGCAAGCTTCGGTCCTTCCTTCCTTTCTTACATAAAAGTCAATAACAATAGTTCTCAGGTCAGTCAGTAACATCAACGTCCCAGAGACTGGTCAAGTATTCACGGACTAGTCAGAGGTTGAGAAACACTGTTAAACTTCTAATGGATAACTACCCTATACAACCAGGCTCACTGAGTCTTGTCCCTGGTCCATTTGATAATAGTCTCAGGCGAGCGATAGAGGAAGATGAGTTTAGCGTACATGTCTTCCTCCAGGTCCAGCTCTCCCGTCTCTCGGACCAGGAAGATGTCGACGCAGAGCTTCAGGATGCGGTCCACGTTGGGCAGCTCCTCGAACATGATGGTGTGGGAGACACCGCTGAAGAACTCACGGACGAACTTACCGATGACGAGCACCACGGAGGCGTACAGACCCATGATCCTGGAGGGAAAGATCCATACATACTTAGTTAATGTAGTTATGCCCATTATACACAGCACAGTACAGAGTATACGTTTTCTTATTCAACATCGATGGGTACTTGACTAACTATGTTGGAGTAAGTATCTCTACTTGCACATCATCATCTGTGCATCAATCACTCCCATGTTTAACTGCTAAATTTTAATTATTTCGCCACTATTGGCCTATTTATTGCCTTACCTCCCAATTCTTACTACATTTGCACACACTGTACATTGATTTTTCTATTGAGTGTTATTGACTGTATGTTTGTTTATCCCATCTGTCACTCTGTGTTGTTTGTGTCTTGGCCAGGTCACAGTTGTAAATGAGAACTTGTTCTCAACTAGCCTACCTGGATATATAAAGGTGAAATAAAATTTAAAAAAAATAAAAAATTGACTGGTACACCTGCACTACAGGTCCTGTCTGCTATGTGATGGGATGGACACAAGCTACTGCTTGGTTAGCGGATGGCTTACAGGAGCCGATACTTTCATGAGATCAAATTAAATACTTGTGTGACGGGATGCTATGCTATATTATGCCATTCCATGCTACGCTATGCTCTGTTTTTTGTTGTCTACTCACCCGTATCCAGCCAGGAAACCCAGACTAGGAGGGCTGACCTGGTCACTGAAGACATAGAGCTCCAGCCCAGCGTCGTACAGGTGCTTGGGCCTACGAACGCTGATCTGTCCCGGATCTGTCTGGTTCACGATCCACCACTCCTGGACCTCTGCTGAGTCGTTATGGGAACGCTCCAACGCCAAAGTGATGCTCATGTACACCTTCTCTGGAATTGAATAGAATGAAATATATTATAAGAAAATAGAATACAATAAAATAAAATATTGTTTTTAATGTTCATATACACCTTCTCTGAATTGAATAGAATGAAATATATAATAAAATAGAACAAAATAGAATAAAATAACACCCCTACTCTTACGATGAGTACCATGGTATCTTTAATGACCTCAGACAGTCAGGACACCGGGGTTAACACCCCTACTCTTACGATAAGTACCATGGTATCTTTAATGACCTCAGAGAGTCAGGACACCGGGGTTAACACCCCTACTCTTACGATGAGTACCATGGTATCTTTAATGACCTCAGACAGTCAGGACACCGGGGTTAACACCCCTACTCTTACGATAAGTACCATGGTATCTTTAATGACCTCAGAGAGTCAGGACACCGGGGTTAACACCCCTACTCTTACGATAAGTACCATGGTATCTTTACTGACCTCAGAGAGTCAGGACACCGGGGTTAACACCCCTACTCTTACGATAAGTACCATGGTATCTTTAATGACCTCAGAGAGTCAGGACACCGGGCTTAACACCCCTACTCTTACGATAAGTACCATGGTATCTTTAATGACCTCAGAGAGTCAGGACACCGGGCTTAACACCCCTACTCTTACGATAAGTACCATGGTATCTTTAATGACCTCAGAGAGTCAGGACACCGGGCTTAACACCCCTACTCTTACGATAAGTACCATGGTATCTTTACTGACCTCAGAGAGTCAGGACACCGGGCTTAACACCCCTACTCTTACGATAAGTACCATGGTATCTTTACTGACCTCAGAGAGTCAGGACACCGGGCTTAACACCCCTACTCTTACGATAAGTACCATGGTATCTTTAATGACCTCAGACAGTCAGGACACCGGGGTTAACACCCCTACTCTTACGATAAGTACCATGGTATCTTTAATGACCTCAGACAGTCAGGACACCGGGGTTAACACCCCTACTCTTACGATGAGTACCATGGTATCTTTAATGACCTCAGAGAGTCAGGACACCGGGGTTAACACCCCTACTCTTACGATAAGTACCATGGTATCTTTAATGACCTCAGACAGTCAGGACACCGGGGTTAACACCCCTACTCTTACGATGAGTACCATGGTATCTTTAATGACCTCAGACAGTCAGGACACCGGGGTTAACACCCCTACTCTTACGATGAGTACCATGGTATCTTTAATGACCTCAGACAGTCAGGACACCGGGGTTAACACCCCTACTCTTACGATGAGTACCATGGTATCTTTAATGACCTCAGACAGTCAGGACACCGGGGTTAACACCCCTACTCTTACGATAAGTACCATGGTATCTTTAATGACCTCAGAGAGTCAGGACACCGGGGTTAACACCCCTACTCTTACGATAAGTACCATGGTATCTTTAATGACCTCAGAGAGTCAGGACACCGGGGTTAACACCCCTACTCTTACGATAAGTACCATGGTATCTTTAATGACCTCAGAGAGTCAGGACACCGGGGTTAACACCCCTACTCTTACGATAAGTACCATGGTATCTTTAATGACCTCAGAGAGTCAGGACACCGGGCTTAACACCCCTACTCTTACGATAAGTACCATGGTATCTTTAATGACCTCAGACAGTCAGGACACCGGGGTTAACACCCCTACTCTTACGATGAGTACCATGGTATCTTTAATGACCTCAGACAGTCAGGACACCGGGGTTAACACCCCTACTCTTACGATGAGTACCATGGTATCTTTAATGACCTCAGACAGTCAGGACACCGGGGTTAACACCCCTACTCTTACGATGAGTACCATGGTATCTTTAATGACCTCAGAGAGTCAGGACACCGGGCTTAACACCCCTACTCTTACGATGAGTACCATGGTATCTTTAATGACCTCAGAGAGTCAGGACACCGGAGTTAACACCCCTACTCTTACGATAAGTACCATGGTATCTTTAATGACCTCAGACAGTCAGGACACCGGGCTTAACACCCCTACTCTTACGATAAGTACCATGGTATCTTTAATGACCTCAGACAGTCAGGACACCGGGGTTAACACCCCTACTCTTACGATGAGTACCATGGTATCTTTAATGACCTCAGACAGTCAGGACACCGGGGTTAACACCCCTACTCTTACGATGAGTACCATGGTATCTTTAATGACCTCAGAGAGTCAGGACACCGGGGTTAACACCCCTACTCTTACGATGAGTACCATGGTATCTTTAATGACCTCAGACAGTCAGGACACCGGGGTTAACACCCCTACTCTTACGATAAGTACCATGGTATCTTTAATGACCTCAGACAGTCAGGACACCGGGCTTAACACCCCTACTCTTACGATGAGTACCATGGTATCTTTAATGACCTCAGAGAGTCAGGACACCGGGGTTAACACCCCTACTCTTACGATGAGTACCATGGTATCTTTAATGACCTCAGACAGTCAGGACACCGGGGTTAACACCCCTACTCTTACGATGAGTACCATGGTATCTTTAATGACCTCAGAGAGTCAGGACACCGGGCTTAACACCCCTACTCTTACGATAAGTACCATGGTATCTTTAATGACCTCAGACAGTCAGGACACCGGGGTTAACACCCCTACTCTTACGATAAGTACCATGGTATCTTTAATGACCTCAGACAGTCAGGACACCGGGGTTAACACCCCTACTCTTACGATGAGTACCATGGTATCTTTAATGACCTCAGAGAGTCAGGACACCGGGGTTAACACCCCTACTCTTACGATAAGTACAATGGTATCTTTAATGACCTCAGACAGTCAGGACACCGGGCTTAACACCCCTACTCTTACGATAAGTACCATGGTATCTTTAATGACCTCAGACAGTCAGGACACCGGGCTTAACACCCCTACTCTTACGATGAGTACCATGGTATCTTTAATGACCTCAGACAGTCAGGACACCGGGGTTAACACCCCTACCCTTACGATGAGTACCATGGTATCTTTAATGACCTCAGAGAGTCAGGACACCGGGGTTAACACCCCTACTCTTACGATGAGTACCATGGGATCTTTACTGACCTCAGAGAGTCAGGACACCCGGGGTTAACACCCCTACTCTTACGATGAGTACCATGGTATCTTTAATGACCTCAGAGAGTCAGGACACCCGTTTAACGTCCCGGGCCGAAAGACGGCACCCGACACAGGGTATTTGTTTACAATGCAGGGGTAAATGTGAAAATAAAAGCCTCCAGATGAAAGGAACACCCCCATCTCTCTGTCATGGTTTAATCCATTTATTTCTATATGACACGCTGTCCATTCAGTAGAGATGAATTTGAACTCCTTTATGCATCCATTTTCCTTTTGACTTCCTCATTTTCTCCATTTGTTCGCCATGCGTCCTTGATTTAAAAAAAAATAAAAAATAGCCTTTATTCCAAAGCATCAGATTGAACGTTCTGTTGTGTAGTTGAGCCCACGAGTGGATAACTCATGACATTCCATGCCAAGATGTGTGTAGTGAGTGGATAACTCATGACATTCCATGCCAAGATGTGTGTAGTGAGTGGATAACTCATGACATTCCATGCCAAGATGTGTGTAGTGAGTGGATAACTCATGACATTCCATGCCAAGATGTGTGTAGTGAGTGGATAACTCATGACATTCCATGCCAAGATGTGTGTAGTGAGTGGATAACTCATGACATTCCATGCCAAGATGTGTGTAGCGAGTGGATAACTCATGACATTCCATGCCAAGATGTGTGTAGCGAGTGGATAACTCATGACATTCCATGCCAAGATGTGTGTGGATAGCATTCCAGTGGATAACTCATGACATTCCATGCCAAGATGTGTGTAGTGAGTGGATAACTCATGACATTCCATGCCAAGATGTGTGTAGTGAGTGGATAACTCATGACATTCCATGCCAAGATGTGTGTAGTGAGTGGATAACTCATGACATTCCATGCCAAGATGTGTGTAGTGAGTGGATAACTCATGACATTCCATGCCAAGATGTGTGTAGTGAGTGGATAACTCATGACATTCCATGCCAAGATGTGTGTAGTGAGTGGATAACTCATGACATTCCATGCCAAGATGTGTGTAGTGAGTGGATAACTCATGACATTCCATGCCAAGATGTGTGTAGTGAGTGGATAACTCATGACATTCCATGCCAAGATGTGTGTAGTGAGTGGATAACTCATGACATTCCATGCCAAGATGTGTGTAGTGAGTGGATAACTCATGACATTCCATGCCAAGATGTACACATTCTGTAATTGACAGCGGCCTTGTCAAGCCTCCCTCAAGACAAACAGACCACTCTTCCCAACATCCTGTCACGAACAGAAATGGTCGGGTGAATGTCATACACATTGTCATCTAGTCTAGTAGGTTCACTGTGTGTTGACTGTGTATTGACTGTGTGTTAGGGTGACCATCATGTTTTAAGGCACATTGTTGTCTAGTCTAGTAGGTTGACTGTGTGTTGACTGTGTGTTAGGGTGACCATCATGTTTTAAGGCACATTGTAGTCTAGTCTAGTAGGTTGACTGTGTGTTGATTGTGTATTGACTGTGTGTTAGGGTGACCATCATGTTTTAAGGCACATTGTAGTCTAGTCTAGTAGGTTCACTGTGTGATGACTGTGTATTGACTGTGTGTTAGGGTGACCATCATGTTTTAAGGCACATTGTTGTCTAGTCTAGTAGGTTGACTGTGTGTTGACTGTGTGTGTTAGAGTGACCATCATGTTTTAAGGCACATTGTAGTCTAGTCTAGTAGGTTCACTGTGTGTTGACTGTGTGTTGACTGTGTGTTAGGGTGACCATCATGTTTTAAGGCACATTGTAGTCTAGTCTAGTAGGTTCACTGTGTGTTGACTGTGTGTTGACTGTGTGTTAGGGTGACCATCATGTTTTAAGGCACATTGTAGTCTAGTCTAGTAGGTTCACTGTGTGGTTCATCACATTTATCTCGGGACAGTTTTAGCCCCATTTGAGGTGTCCTGACTTTTCAGGCTACAAAAAAAGTTACATTTGTCAGGAAGACGCATCAGTCAATATAGACCTACTCAATATAGACCTAATCGATATAGACCTAATCAATATAGACCTACTCAATATAGACCTACTCAATATAGACCTACTCAATATAGACCTAATCAATATAGACCTACTCAATATAGACCTACTCAATATAGACCTAATCAATATAGACCTACTCAATATAGACCTACTCAATATAAACCTACTCAATATAGACCTAATCAATATAGACCTACTCAATATAGACCTACTCAATATAGACCTAATCAATATAGACCTACTCAATATAGACCTACTCAATATAGACCTACTCGATATAGACCTACTCGATATAGACCTACTCGATATAGACCTAATCGATATAGACCTACTCGATATAGACCTAATCGATATAGACCTAATCGATATAGACCTAATCGATATAGACCTACTTGATATAGACCTAATCGATATAGACCTAATCAATATAGACCTAATCAATATAGACCTACTCAATATAGACCTACTCAATATAGACCTAATCAATATAGACCTACTCAATATAGACCTACTCAATATAGACCTACTCGATATAGACCTACTCGATATAGACCTAATCGATATAGACCTAATCAATATAGACCTAATCAATATAGACCTACTCAATATAGACCTACTCAATATAGACCTAATCAATATAGACCTACTCAATATAGACCTACTCAATATAGACCTAATCAATATAGACCTACTCAATATAGACCTACTCAATATAGACCTACTCAATATAGACCTACTCGATATAGACCTAATCGATATAGACCTACTCGATATAGACCTAATCGATATAGACCTACTCGATATAGACCTAATCGATATAGACCTAATCGATATAGACCTAATCGATATAGACCTAATCGATATAGACCTAATCAATATAGACCGAATCAATATAGACCTACTCAATAGCTGAATGTCACTAGGAACACTTCAGGTGTTTTGTAACAGATGTCTATTTACATGCACAAGTACACATGCAGTTTGGTTGGAGTGGATGAACATGCACAGGTAGCCTGCTTTTTGAAGTGATTTATTTAGACAATCATATGAAAATACCACGACTGGTTGTGTTCATGTCACATTGAAAAGTAATGCATGTTTACAGTTTAAATGGCATCTGTATTCTTAGACGCCATCTTTATTCTTAGACTCCCAAGCGAATATCACGGTGTAATTCACACGGTGTTTAAATGCTGCTTTACCTTTATACAGTTGTTCTATTGGCTTGGCCTCGGAGTCACTAGGGGCTCGGAGGTACCGCGGGAAGACATGTTTTATCACCCTGGTAACAGAAGAACACAACAGGCTGTTTGTTACTAACAACAGTTATGACATAGAGAAATATGTCAGATTAAGTTTATAAAGCTAGAATACTTATGACATCCATTTTTGGAGATTTATAAATAAATGATATACACAACACATTAAGAACACCTGCTCTTTCCATGACGTAGACTGACCAGGTGAATCCAGGTAAAAGCTGTGATCCCTTATTGATGTCACCTGTTAAATCCACTTCAATCAGTGTAGGTGAAGGGGAGGAGACCAGTTAAAGAAGGATTTTTAAGCCTTGAGACAATTGAGACATGGATTGTGTATCTGTGCCATTCAGAGGATGAATGGGCAAGACAAAATATTTAAGTGCCTTTGAGCTGGGTAGGTTCCTGTGTTTATCAAGAATGGTCCCCCACCTAGCCAAATTTACACAACTGTGAGAAGCATTGGAGTCAACATGGGTCAGCATCCCTGTGGAATGCTTAAGACACCTTGTAGAGTCCTGACGAACTGAGGCTGTTCTGAGGAAAAAGGGTTCCTAATGTTTGATGTAATCAGAATATAACATGCCGTAAAACTTAAATTAATAGCCTGGGCCTTTATTTGCGTAAATCACTGAACAGGCGCTTATTAATCTTGGCGCACCGATCCCTTTAGCGGGATCATTTTCGTCAACATCCGGTGAATTGCAGAGCGACAAATTCAAATTAAATTACTAAAAATATTTAATTTTCATGAAATCATAAGTGCAATATACCAAAACACAGTTTAGCTTGTTCTTAATCCACCTGACGTGTCAGATTTCAAAAAAGCTTTACGGTGAAATCAAACCATGCGATTATGTGAGGACAGCTCTCTCAGCAGACAAAACATTACAAACAGCTAGCAGCAAAGTAGATTGGCCACGAATGTCAGAAAAGCAATACAATTAATCTCTTACCTTTGATGATCTTCGTATGTTTGCACTCACGAGGCTCCCAGTTAAACAATAAATGTTGGTTTTGTTCGATAAAGATTATTTTTCTATCCAAAAACCTCGCGTTAGGTTCAGAAATCCACAGGCTCTTTCGGTCACGACGGGGCAGATGAAAATTCCAAATAGTATCCGTAAAGTTCGTAGAAACAAACGTTTTTTATAATCAATCCCCAGGTTGTTTTTACAATAAATAATCGATAATATTTCAAGCGGACGGTAGCCTTTTCAATAGGAGAGAGTGAGAAAAGGTCTCGCTCCAGTGGCTCTCGCATGCACAAATCTGGGGACACCTAGCTATCCACTGACGCGATGTGATCATTCTCGCTCATTTTGCAGAATAAAAGCCTGAAACTATGTCTAAAGACTGTTAACACCCTGTGGAAGCCATAGGGAAAGGAATCTGGTTGATATCCCTTTAAATTGAGGATAGGCTTGCAATGAAAAAGAGAGGTTTCAGAAAAACAGCACTTCCTGGTTGGATTTTCCCCAGGTTTTCGCCTGCAATATCAGTTCTGTTATACTCACAGACAATATTTTGACAGTTTTGGAAATTATATGCATATTCTCGCTTCTGAGCCTGGGAAATAGGCAGGTTATTCTGGGCACATTTTTCATCCAAACATCAAAATACTGCCCCCTAGTCTCAAGAGGTTTTAAAGACAGGCTTCTATTTGAGCCAGTCGTCTATTTCCTTAATGCACACAGCTTTTGCTCATTTGCTCATAGTTAATTGTTTAATTCCAGCATTTACTTTCAGCAATTTAATCAATTTCTTAATTTCCTGCACTAACCTGTTATCATTTACACACAGTAACCAAGTTTCCTTCCAACCTTTTTATGCGAGTAGAGTAGGTTGGACACAAAATGTCACAACGGGCCTGATGGAAACAGCTATTTTTTCCGGTAAACTTTCCAAATGTCGACAAGATAACATACGCTAGACAAGGTGCGATCTTTTTGTGTCAGTAAAAATTAATTATGTGAGAAATGGCGGAGGAAACACTTTAATGTGTAAATATTAATATAATAACCATATCGTGATCCTCCCACTATGACTCGGGGTTGCATGCAGCTTATTAGATGAAATATGTTACACTATTACACACAAAAGTATGTGGACTGGAAGCAACGTCAGCACAATAACTGTTTGTTGGGGTTTACATGGCTCACCACTATTGGACTCTGGAGCAGTGGAAACCTGTTCTCTGGAGCAATGTTCTCTGGAGCAGTGTTCTCTGGAGTAGTGGAAACCTGTTCTCTGGAGTAGTGGAAACCTGTTCTCTGGAGCAGTGGAAACCTGTTCTCTGGAGCAGTGGAAACCTGTTCTCTGGAGCAGTGGAAACCTGTTCTCTGGAGCAGTGTTCTCTGGAGTAGTGGAAACCTGTTCTCTGGAGCAGTGGAAACCTGTTCTCTGGAGCAGTGTTCTCTGGAGCAGTGGAAACCTGTTCTCTGGGGCAGTGGAAACCTGTTCTCTGGAGCAGTGGAAACGTGTTCTCTGGAGCAGTGGAAACCTGTTCTCTGGAGCAGTGGAAACCTGCTCTCTGGAGCAGTGGAAACCTGTTCTCTGGAGCAGTGTTCTCTGGAGTAGTGGAAACCTGTTCTCTGGAGCAGTGGAAACCTGTTCTCTGGAGCAGTGGAAACCTGTTCTCTGGAGCAGTGGAAACCTGTTCTCTGGAGCAGTGGAAACCTGTTCTCTGGAGCAGTGGAAACCTGCTCTCTGGAGCAGTGGAAACCTGTTCTCTGGAGCAGTGTTCTCTGGAGTAGTGGAAACCTGTTCTCTGGAGCAGTGGAAACCTGTTCTCTGGAGCAGTGGAAACCTGTTCTCTGGAGTAGTGGAAACCTGTTCTCTGGAGCAGTGGAAACCTGTTCTCTGGAGCAGTGGAAACCTGTTCTCTGGAGTAGTGGAAACCTGTTCTCTGGAGCAGTGGAAACCTGTTCTCTGGAGTAGTGGAAACCTGTTCTCTGGAGCAGTGGAAACCTGTTCTCTGGAGCAGTGGAAACCTGTTCTCTCTGGAGCAGTGGAAACCTGTTCTCTGGAGCAGTGGAAACCTGTTCTCTGGAGCAGTGGAAACCTGTTCTCTGGAGCAGTGGAAACCTGTTCTCTGGAGCAGTGTTCTCTGGAGTAGTGGAAACCTGTTCTCTGGAGCAGTGGAAACCTGTTCTCTGGAGCAGTGGAAACCTGTTCTCTGGAGCAGTGTTCTCTGGAGCAGTGGAAACCTGTTCTCTGGGGCAGTGGAAACCTGTTCTCTGGAGCAGTGGAAACCTGTTCTCTGGAGCAGTGGAAACCTGTTCTCTGGAGCAGTGGAAACCTGTTCTCTGGAGCAGTGTTCTCTGGAGTAGTGGAAACCTGTTCTCTGGAGCAGTGGAAACCTGTTCTCTGGAGCAGTGGAAACCTGTTCTCTGGAGTAGTGGAAACCTGTTCTCTGGAGCAGTGGAAACCTGTTCTCTGGAGTAGTGGAAACCTGTTCTCTGGAGCAGTGGAAACCTGTTATCTGGAGTAGTGGAAACCTGTTCTCTGGAGCAGTGGAAACCTGTTCTCTGGAGCAGTGGAAACCTGTTCTCTCTGGAGCAGTGGAAACCTGTTCTCTGGAGCAGTGGAAACCTGTTCTCTGGAGCAGTGTTCTCTGGAGTAGTGGAAACCTGTTCTCTGGAGCAGTGGAAACCTGTTCTCTGGAGCAGTGTTCTCTGGAGTAGTGGAAACCTGTTCTCTGGAGCAGTGGAAACCTGTTCTCTGGAGCAGTGTTCTCTGGAGCAGTGGAAACCTGTTCTCTGGAGCAGTGGAAACCTGTTCTCTGGAGCAGTGGAAACCTGTTCTCTGGAGCAGTGTTCTCTGGAGTAGTGGAAACCTGTTCTCTGGAGCAGTGTTCTCTGGAGTAGTGGAAACCTGTTCTCTGGAGCAGTGGAAACCTGTTCTCTGGAGCAGTGGAAACCTGTTATCTGGAGCAGTGGAAACCTGTTCTCTGGAGCAGTGTTCTCTGGAGTAGTGGAAACCTGTTCTCTGGAGCAGTGGAAACCTATTCTCTGGAGCAGTGTTCTCTGGAGCAGTGGAAACCTGTTCTCTGGAGCAGTGGAAACCTGTTCTCTGGAGCAGTGGAAACCTGTTCTCTGGAGCAGTGTTCTCTGGAGTAGTGGAAACCTGTTCTCTGGAGCAGTGTTCTCTGGAGTAGTGGAAACCTGTTCTCTGGAGCAGTGGAAACCTGTTCTCTGGAGCAGTGGAAACCTGTTATCTGGAGCAGTGGAAACCTGCTCTCTGGAGCAGTGAAAACCTGTTCTCTGGAACAGTGGAAACCTGTTCTCTGGAACAGTGGAAACCTGTTCTCTGGAGCAGTGTTCTCTGGAGCAGTGGAAACCTGTTCTCTGGAGTAGTGGAAACCTGTTCTCTGGAACAGTGGAAACCTGTTCTCTGGAACAGTGGAAACCTGTTCTCTGGAGCAGTGAAAACCTGTTCTCTGGAGCAGTGGAAACCTGTTCTCTGGAGCAGTGGAAACCTGTTCTCTGGAGCAGTGGAAACCTGTTCTCTGGAGCAGTGGAAACCTGTTCTCTGGAGCAGTGGAAACCTGTTCTCTGGAGCAGTGGAAACCTGTTCTCTGGAGCAGTGGAAACCTGTTCTCTGGAGCAGTGTTCTCTGGAGCAGTGGAAACCTGTTCTCTGGAGCAGTGGAAACCTGTTCTCTCTGGAGCAGTGGAAACCTGTTCTCTGGAGTAGTGTTCTCTGGAGCAGTGGAAACCTATTCTCTGGAGCAGTGGAAACCTGTTCTCTGGAGCAGTGTTCTCTGGAGTAGTGGAAACCTGTTCTCTGGAGCAGTGGAAACCTGTTCTCTGGAGCAGTGTTCTCTGGAGTAGTGGAAACCTGTTCTCTGGAGCAGTGTTCCCTGGAGTAGTGGAAACCTGTTCTCTGGAGCAGTGTTCTCTGGAGTAGTGGAAACCTGTTCTCTGGAGCAGTGGAAACCTGTTCTCTGGAGCAGTGGAAACCTGTTATCTGGAGCAGTGGAAACCTGCTCTCTGGAGCAGTGGAAACCTGTTCTCTGGAGCAGTGGAAACCTGCTCTCTGGAGCAGTGGAAACCTGCTCTCTGGAGCAGTGGAAACCTGTTCTCTGGAGCAGTGGAAACCTGTTCTCTGGAGCAGTGGAAACCTGTTCTCTGGAGCAGTGGAAACCTGTTCTCTGGAGCAGTGGAAACCTGTTCTCTGGAGCAGTGTTCTCTGGAGCAGTGGAAACCTGTTCTCTGGAGTGATGAATCACGCTTCACCATCTGGTAGTCCGACGGACGAATCTGGGTTTGGCGGATGCCAGGAGAATGCTACCTGGTCGAATGCATAGTGCCAACTGTACAGTTTGGTGGTCGAGGACTGTTTTTCAGTGAAGTGAAATCTGAACTATTTCTGAGTTTTGTGTCGTGCCTGGCGGGTTGAAGTATGATTTTCATGTGTTTGTTTGATGGGGTGCTGTCCTCAGATAATAGCATGGTTTGCTTTTGCCGTAAAGCCTTTTTGAAATCTGACACTGTGGATTAACAAGAAGTTCATCTTTAAACTGATGGATAACACTTGTATGATTTATGAATTATTATTGAGTATTTCTGTTTTTGAATTTGGCGCACTGCTATTTCACTGGGTGTTGTCAAATCAATCCCATAAACGGGATTGGCGCGCGAAGGGATCACTATAAGGAATTTGAAATGATTTATACTTCTTATATTTAAAACCAAATACTTTTAGACTTTTATTCAAGTAGTATTTTACTGGGTGACTTTCATTTTTACTTGAGTCATTTTCTTTTAAGGTATCTTTCCTTATACTTGAGTATGACAATTGGATACTTTTTCCACCACTGAATGTAACAAATCAAACATGAAACCTCAAACAATTCATGGTAATTAATTGTGACCTCGTAAATAGTTCATTTAGACCCGGCATTAATGTGACTCAGCGTTGAAGTTTTACGATATAAATGCCTCATGAGCTTAATTCAACTGTCGTACTTCATCAGAACCCCAAAATATATATATATATATTTTTTTTAAATTTGACCTTTATTTAACCAGGTAGGCTAGTTGAGAACAAGTTCTCATTTGCAACTGCGACCTGCGATATGTTTGTAAACAACGTAAATGTAAACAAACACGGCATAGGCTTAAAACATTGTTACAATTTTGAAAGTGGTTCTATTTCTCCAAAACAGAGACGCTTGAGCTTCATTATTGTTTCAACTCCTGATTCAAGCTATATAATAAAAGTAGTTTGATATATATCTATATATTTTTTTAAAAATTAATTGACAAATAAATAGAAAGTACACTCACACTCTGTCTCGTCTGGTCCCGTTGAGCAGTAGGCTCAGCTCCAGTTTGGTTGCATCATCCAGGAACGTCACTTTCTTCCCAGTCGCAAACTCAGCCTTCGCTCCCAGAGTCAGGTTCCTGGTTGAAATGATCAGATCATTTCACGTCTCAAACAGGTGTATGAGATTATAAAGCCAAAAAGTAACATGACACATTTATGTGACTAAAATGAATCTGTATGGCTGAGAAAATAAAGATCCTTTTATCTCTACTCTACTATTCTCTACTCTACTCTACTATTCTCTACTCTACTAATCTCTACTCTACTAATCCCTACTCTACTAATCCCTACTCTACAAAACTCTACTAATCCCTACTCTACTCTACTAAACTCTACTCTACTAATCTCTACTCTACTAATCCCTACTCTACTCTACTAAACTCTACTAATCTCTACTCTACTAAACTCTAATCTACTAATCTCTACTCTACTAAACTCTAATCTACTAATCTCTACTCTACTAATCCCTACTCTACTAATCTCTACTCTACTAATCTCTACTCTACTAAACTCTACTCTACTAATCCCTACTCTACTCTACTAAACTCTACTCTACTCTACTAAACTCTACTAATCTCTACTCTACACTACTAATCCCTACTCTACTAAACTCTACTCTACTCTACTAAACTCTACTCTACTAATCCCTACTCTACTCTACTAAACTCTACTCTACTCTACTAATCCCTACTCTTACTCTACTAATATCTACTCTACTAATCCCTACTCTACTCTACTAAACTCTACTCTACTAATCCCTACTCTACTCTACTAAACTCTACTCTACTCTACTAAACTCTACTAATCTCTACTCTACCAAACTCTACTCTACTAATCCCCACTCTACTCTACTCTACTAAACTCTACTAATCAGTACTCCTTTTATTTGTATTCCAGAGGGGAGAGAGAGAGACACAGCCGCATGTGAGCTCCTGCATTTTTCAGCATGTTTTTATAAAAAGATAGATTTGAAGTTAGATAAACTTGGAGTTTTTGGCAGGGACATATACAGGATGCTTCCCTCCACAGCATAACCTTCACCCCAGATAAAAACTCCAAACCTACAACCTGATTTTGGGCAAAATTACCTGGAAGGATTCCTACTACCAAGGATTCCTTTTTCCAAGATATACAGTGGGTGCTCTGGCAAACAAACAGCAGAGACCTGAGGACACCATCCAACCTGGAACTGGAGTGAGTCATGTTTGGTTTGATGCTATTTTGGAAGCCAAGATGAAAAATAAAAAATAAAGTACATTACAATGCTATATTTTACTTTATGGGGACTGAACGCTAAGTTCAGGCTGCCAAGCCTACTAGGACAGACAAGATACAACTTCAATTACCACTGAGGTGTGAAGTGAGAGGTGTCAAAACCTTTGAGCCCAGCAATGGCAGGAGTCTCTCCCAGCCTATCCCACCCAAATCCAGAGGCTAATTAAGCCCCGCTGTTCAGAGACCATCCCCAGGCATTTTCAACAAGAACTCTGCCTCCTGAAAAATGGTTCTCCCAAGTGGGTGTGACACCTACTCCTGTTGCCTGCTGCGCCCCCAGCGAAAAAGGTGCAGGAAGATCAGGCTCTATAGGGCGGCGAAACTATTTGTTGTTTCCTCTCCGGGCCTCTCGCTGGGAGAGTAGGCTGCTTTGCGGCAGGCCGCTGTCTTCGGCTTCCATGGCTCGTGACATGCCACCAACGTTGGTTGTCATGCTCTTCTTGCTGTGCTCCTTCGACTCCGCTATCAGATAGGGAGAGGAGAGGCAGGAGATGGCTCCCCTGGCGAACAAACTCCGGGCAACACCGGCCAGTCGGATAACGACAAACGACAAGACGGAGATGCATTCAACATGCGTGAACGCCGACCCAGCCACCGGTGTAGAAAAGGTAAGAATTCAGTTACTGTTCGATTGAATGTTAGAATGGGCAAAACTAGTGACCTAAGTGACATTGAGTGTGGTATTATCGTTCGTGACAGGTGTGTCAGTTCCAGTATCTCAGAAACGGCCTCCTGGGCTTTTCACGCACGACAGTGTGCAGGGTTTACCGAGAAAGGTGAGACAAACAAAACACATCCAGTCAGCGGCAGTCCTGTGGCTGAAAACAGCTCGTTGATGAGAGAGGTCGAAGGAGAAAGGCAAGAATCGTGCAAGCTAACAGGCTGTGCAGAACGGCATCTCGGACCGCACAACCCGTAGGTTCTTGTCACGGATTGGCTATTGGCGGCAGACAACCACACTGGATTTGCGGCACACAACCACACTGGATTGGCGGCAGACAACCACACTGGATTGGCGGCACACAACCACACTGGATTGGCGGCAGACAACCACACTGGATTGGCGGCAGACAACCACACTGGATTGGCGGCACACAACCACACTGGATTGGCGGCAGACAACCACACTGGGTTCCTATCAGTGGGAAAACATTGCCTGGCCCGACGAAATCCCAGATCCTGTTGCGTCATGCTGGCGGCAGAGTCAGTATTTGGCGTAATCAGCATGAGTCCATGGTCCCATCCCGCCTGGTGTCAACGGTACACACATTTTAAAGAAAAATAAGAGTTCTATAAAAAAAGAAATTCACTAAATAAACTAAAAGTGAGCGGACCAAAGTCATTTGGCGTCACTCTAAAGCGGAAAGGTGGAATAAACGAGTCAGGAGTAGGTTTTCTTGATCGAACACAGCTCTCTATTGAGGGATTTCTGTCAATACAAGTTGGGCTACTATCCGTGAGTCCAGCCTGCCCTCTGGTGGTCCTTCCACATTAACTAAAAAACTAAAGAGCAAAAATAACGAGGCTATATACAGGGGGTACCGGTACAGAGTCAATGTGGAGGCTATATACAGGGGGTATCGGTACAGAGTCAATGTGGAGGCTATATACAGGGGGTACCGGTACAGAGTCAATGTGGAGGCTATATACAGGGGGTACCGGTACAGAGTCAATGTGGAGGTTATATACAGGGGGTACCGGTACAGAGTCAATGTGGAGGCTATATACAGGGGGTACCGGTGCAGAGTCAATGTGGAGGCTATATACAGGGGGTACCGGTACAGAGTCAATGTGGAGGCTATATACAGGGGGTACCAGTACAGAGTCAATGTGGAGGCTATATACAGGGGGTACCGGTGCAGAGTCAATGTGGAGGCTATATACAGGGGTACCGGTACAGAGTCAATGTGGAGGCTATATACAGGGGTACCGGTACAGAGTCAATGTGGAGGCTATATACAGGGGGTACCAGTACAGAGTCAATGTGGAGGCTATATACAGGGGGTACCAGTACAGAGTCAATGTGGAGGTTATATACAGGGGGTACCGGTACCGAGTTAATGTGTGGGGGTACAGGTTAGTCGAGGTAATTGAGGTCATATGTACAGTACCAGCCAAAGGTTTGGACACACCAACTCATTCAAGGGTTTTTCTTTATTTTTTTATACTATTTTCTACATTGTAGAATAAGCAGTTTACCCTACTATACTGCTCTACTCTACTATACTGCTCTACTCTACTATACTGCTCTACTCTACCCTACTATACTGCTCTACTCTACTATACTGCTCTACTCTACTATACTGCTCTACTCTACCCTACTATACTGCTCTACTCTACTATACTATACTGCTCTACCCTACTATACTGCTCTACTCTACTCTACTGCTCTACTCTACTATACTGCTCTACCCTACTATACTGCTCTACTCTACTATACTACTCTACCCTACTATACTGCTCTACTCTACTATACTGCTCTACTATACTGCTCTACTCTACTATACTACTCTACTCTACTATACTACTCTACCCTACTATACTGCTCTACTCTACTATACTGCTCTACTCTACCCTACTATACTGCTCTACTCTACTATACTGCTCTACTCTACCCTACTATACTGCTCTACTCTACTCTACTATACTGCTCTACCCTACTATACTACTCTACTATACTCTACTATACTGCTCTACTCTACTCTACTATACTGCTCTACTCTACTCTACTATACTGCTCTACTCTACTATACTGCTCTACCCTACTATACTGCTCTACTCTACTATACTACTCTACCCTACTATACTGCTCTACTCTACTATACTGCTCTACTATACTGCTCTACTCTACTATACTACTCTACTCTACTCTACTACTCTACCCTACTATACTGCTCTACTCTACTGCTCTACTCTACCCTACTATACTGCTCTACTCTACTATACTGCTCTACTCTACTGCTCTACTCTACCCTACTATACTTCTCTACTCTACCCTACTATACTGCTCTACTCTACTATACTGCTCTACTCTACCCTACTATACTGCTCTACTCTACTATACTGCTCTACCCTACCCTACTATACTGCTCTACTCTACTATACTGCTCTACTCTACTATACTGCTCTACTCTACTATACTGCTCTACCCTACTATACTGCTCTACTCTACTATACTGCTCTACTCTACTATACTGCTCTACTCTACTATACTGCTCTACTCTACTATACTGCTCTACTCTACTATACTGCTCTACTCTACTATACTGCTCTACCCTACTATACTGCTCTACCCTACTATACTGCTCTACTCTACTATACTGCTCTACTCTACTATACTGCTCTACCCTACTATACTGCTCTACTCTACTATACTGCTCTACTCTACTAACTGCTCTACTCTACTATACTGCTCTACTCTACCCTACTATACTGCTCTACTCTACTATACTGCTCTACTCTACTATACTGCTCTACTCTACTATACTGCTCTACTCTACTATACTGCTCTACTCTACTATACTGCTCTACTCTACTATACTGCTCTACTCTACTAACTGCTCTACTCTACTATACTGCTCTACTCTACCCTACTATACTGCTCTACTCTACTCTACTATACTGCTCTACCCTACTATACTGCTCTACTCTACTCTACTATACTGCTCTACTCTACTATACTGCTCTACTCTACTATACTGCTCTACCCTACTATACTGCTCTACTCTACTATACTACTCTACCCTACTATACTGCTCTACTCTACTATACTGCTCTACTATACTGCTCTACTCTACTATACTACTCTACTCTACTATACTACTCTACCCTACTACACTGCTCTACTCTACTATACTGCTCTACTCTACCCTACTATACTGCTCTACTCTACTATACTGCTCTACTCTACTATACTGCTCTACTCTACCCTACTATACTGCTCTACTCTACCCTACTATACTGCTCTACCCTACTATACTGCTCTACTATACTCTACTATACTGCTCTACTCTACTCTACTATACTGCTCTACTCTACTATACTGCTCTACTCTACTCTACTGCTCTACCCTACTATACTGCTCTACTCTACTATACTACTCTACCCTACTATACTGCTCTACTCTACTATACTGCTCTACTATACTGCTCTACTCTACTATACTACTCTACTCTACTATACTACTCTACCCTACTATACTGCTCTACTCTACTATACTGCTCTACTCTACCCTACTATACTGCTCTACTCTACTATACTGCTCTACTCTACTATACTGCTCTACTCTATCCTACTATACTGCTCTACTCTACCCTACTATACTGCTCTACTCTACTATACTGCTCTACTCTACCCTACTATACTGCTCTACTCTACTATACTGCTCTACTCTACCCTACTATACTGCTCTACTCTACTATACTGCTCTACTCTACTATACTGCTCTACTCTACTATACTGCTCTAACTATACTGCTCTACTCTACTATACTGCTCTACTCTACTATACTGCTCTACTCTACTATACTGCTCTACTCTACTATACTGCTCTACTCTACTATACTGCTCTACCCTACTATACTGCTCTACCCTACTATACTGCTCTACTCTACTATACTGCTCTACTCTACTATACTGCTCTACTCTACTATACTGCTCTACCCTACTATACTGCTCTACCCTACTATACCGCTCTACTCTACCCTACTATACTGCTCTACTCTACCCTACTATACTGCTCTACCCTACTATACTGCTCTACTCTACTGCTCTACCCTACTATACTGCTCTACTCTACTATACTGCTCTACTCTACTATACTGCTCTACTCTACTCTACTATACTGCTCTACTCTACTATACTGCTCTACTCTACTCTACTATACTGCTCTACTCTACTATACTGCTCTACTCTACTCTACTATACTGCTCTACTCTACTATACTGCTCTACTCTACTCTACTGCTCTACTCTACTATACTGCTCTACTCTACTATACTGCTCTAAACTCTACTGCCTACTCTACTATACTGCTCTACTCTACTCTACTATACTGCTCTACCCTACTATACTGCTCTACTCTACTATACTGCTCTACTCTACTCTACTATACTGCTCTACTCTACTATACTGCCTACTCTACTACTCTACACTCTACTATACTGCTCTACTCTACTATACTGCTCTACTCTACCCTACTATACTGCTCTACTCTACCCCTACTATACTGCTCTACTCTACCATACTGCTCTACTCTACCCTACTATACTGCTCTACTCTACCCTACTGCTACTGCCCTACTACTCTACCCTACTATACTGCTCTACTCTACTATACTATACTGCTCTACTCTACCCTACTATACTGCTCTACTCTACCCTACTATACTGCTCTACTCTACCCTACTGCTCTACTCTACCCTACTATACTCTACTCTACCCTACTATACTGCTCTACTCTACCCTACTATACTGCTCTACTCTACCCTACTATACTGCTCTACTCTACTATACTGCTCTACTCTACTGCTCTACCCTACTGCTCTACTCTACTGCTCTACCCTACTATACTGCTCTACTCTACTGCTCTACTATACTGCTCTACCCTACTATACTGCTCTACCCTACTATACTGCTCTACTCTACTGCTCTACTCAACTATACTGCTCTACTCAACTGCTCTACTCTACTGCTCTACCCTACTATACTGCTCTACTCTACTATACTGCTCTACTCTACTATACTGCTCTACTCTACTGCTCTACACTACTATACTGCTCTACTCTACTGCTCTACTCTACTCTACTGCTCTACTCTACTGCTCTACACTACTATACTGCTCTACTCTACTGCTCTACTCTACTGCTCTACACTACTATACTGCTCTACTCTACTCTACTGCTCTACTCTACTATACTGCTCTACTCTACACTATTATAATGCTCTACTCTACACTACTATACTGCTCTACTATACTGCTCTACACTACTATACTGCTCTACCCTACTATACTGCTCTACTCTACTATACTGCTCTACTCTACTGCTCTACTTGCTCTACACTACTATACTGCTCTACTCTACTCTACTGCTCTACCCTACTATACTGCTCTACACTACTATACTGCTCTACTCTACTCTACTGCTCTACACTACTATACTGCTCTACTCTACTCTACTGCTCTATACTACTATCCTGCTCTACTCTACTCTACTGCTCTACCCTACTATACCGCTCTACTCTACTATACTGCTCTACTCTACACTACTATACTGCTCTACTCTACACTATTATAATGCTCTACTCTACTGCTCTACTCTACACTACTATACTGCTCTACTATACTGCTCTACTCTACTCTACTGCTCTACTATACTGCTCTACACTACTATACTGCTCTACACTACTATACTGCTCTACACTACTGCTCTACTCTACTGCTCTACACTACTATACTGCTCTACTCAACTATACTGCTCTACTCAACTGCTCTACTCTACTGCTCTACCCTACTATACTGCTCTACTCTACTATACTGCTCTACTCTACTATACTGCTCTACTCTACTGCTCTACTCTACTCTACTGCTCTACTGCTCTACACTACTATACTGCTCTACTCTACTGCTCTACACTACTATACTGCTCTACTCTACTGCTCTACTCTACTGCTCTACACTACTATACTGCTCTACTCTACTCTACTGCTCTACTCTACTATACTGCTCTACTCTACACTATTATAATGCTCTACTCTACACTACTATACTGCTCTACTATACTGCTCTACTCTACTGCTATACTATACTGCTCTACCCTACTATACTGCTCTACTCTACTATACTGCTCTACTCTACTATACTGCTCTACTCTACCTACTGCTCTACTCTACTGCTCTACTGTACTGCTCTACACTACTATACTGCTCTACTCTACTGCTATACTCTACTCTACTGCTCTACCCTACTATACTGCCTACTCTACTGCTCTACTCTACTGCTCTACTCTACTTACTGCTCTACACTACTATACTACTCTACTCTACTGCTCCACACTACTATACTGCTCTAACTCTACTGCTCTACCCTACTATACCGCTCTACTCTACTATACTGCTCTACTCTACACTATTATAATGCTCTACTCTACTGCTCTACTCTACTATACTGCTCTACTCTACTCTACTGCTCTACTCTACTATACTGCTCTACACTACTATACTGCTCTACTATACTGCTCTACTCTACTCTACTGCTCTACTCTACTATACTGCTCTACTCTACCCTACTATACTGCTCTACTCTACTCTACTATACTGCTCTACTCTACTCTACTGCTCTACACTACTATACTGCTCTACTATACTGCTCTACTCTACTCTACTGCTCTACTCTACTATACTGCTCTACACTACTATACTGCTCTACACTACTATACTGCTCTACACTACTGCTCTACTCTACTTTACTGCTCTACTGCTCTACACTACTATACTGCTCTACACTACTATACTGCTCTACACTACTACTCTACTATACTGCTCTACTCTACTGATCTACTCTACTGCTCTACACTACTATACTGCTCACTCTACTATACTGCTCTACTCTACTATACTGCTCTAACTCTACTCTACTGCTCTACTCTACTCTACTGCTCTACTCTACAATATGATACGGCTCTACTCTACTGCTCTGCTATACTGCTCTACTCTGCTCTACTCTACTCAACTCTACTGCTCTACACTACTATACTGCTCTACTCTACACTAATCTACTATACTGCTCTACTCTGCTCTACTCTACTGCTCTACTCTACTCAACTCTACTACTCTACACTACTATACTGCTCTACTATACTGCTCTACTCTACTCTACTGCTCTACTATACTGCTCTACACTACTATACTGCTCTACACTACTATACTGCTCTACACTACTGCTCTACTCTACTGCTCTACACTACTATACTGCTCTACTCAACTATACTGCTCTACTCAACTGCTCTACTCTACTGCTCTACCCTACTATACTGCTCTACTCTACTATACTGCTCTACTCTACTATACTGCTCTACTCTACTGCTCTACTCTACTGCTCTACACTACTATACTGCTCTACTCTACTGCTCTACACTACTATACTGCTCTACTCTACTCTACTGCTCTACTCTACTATACTGCTCTACTCTACAACTATACTGCTCTACTCAACTGCTCTACTCTACTGCTCTACCCTACTATACTGCTCTACTCTACTATACTGCTCTACTCTACTATACTGCTCTATTACTGCTCTACACTACTATACTGCTCTACTCTACTGCTCTACTCTACTCTACTGCTCTACTCTACTGCTCTACACTACTATACTGCTCTACTCTACTGCTCTACTCTACTGCTCTACACTACTATACTGCTCTACTCTACTCTACTGCTCTACTCTACTATACTGCTCTACTCTACACTATTATAATGCTCTACTCTACACTACTATACTGCTCTACTATACTGCTCTACACTACTATACTGCTCTACCCTACTATACTGCTCTACTCTACTATACTGCTCTACTCTACTGCTCTACTCTACTGCTCTACACTACTATACTGCTCTACTCTACTCTACTGCTCTACCCTACTATACTGCTCTACACTACTATACTGCTCTACTCTACTCTACTGCTCTACACTACTATACTGCTCTACTCTACTCTACTGCTCTATACTACTATCCTGCTCTACTCTACTCTACTGCTCTACCCTACTATACCGCTCTACTCTACTATACTGCTCTACTCTACACTACTATACTGCTCTACTCTACACTATTATAATGCTCTACTCTACTGCTCTACTCTACACTACTATACTGCTCTACTATACTGCTCTACTCTACTCTACTGCTCTACTATACTGCTCTACACTACTATACTGCTCTACACTACTATACTGCTCTACACTACTGCTCTACTCTACTGCTCTACAAACTATACTGCTCTACTCAACTATACTGAGCTCTACTCAACTGCTCTACTCTACTGCTCTACCCTACTATACTGCTCTACTCTACTATACTGCTCTACTCTACTATACTGCTCTACTCTACTGCTCTACTCTACTCTACTGCTCTACTGCTCTACACTACTATACTGCTCTACTCTACTGCTCTACACTACTATACTGCTCTACTCTACTGCTCTACTCTACTGCTCTACACTACTATACTGCTCTACTCTACTGCTCTACTCTACTGCTCTACTCTACTCTACTGCTCTACTCTACTATACTGCTCTACTCTACACTATTATAATGCTCTACTCTACACTACTATACTGCTCTACTATACTGCTCTACTCTACTGCTCTACTATACTGCTCTACCCTACTATACTGCTCTACTCTACTATACTGCTCTACTCTACTATACTGCTCTACTCTACTCTACTGCTCTACTCTACTGCTCTACTGTACTGCTCTACACTACTATACTGCTCTACTCTACTGCTATACTCTACTCTACTGCTCTACCCTACTATACTGCTCTACTCTACTGCTCTACTCTACTGCTCTACTCTACTCTACTGCTCTACACTACTATACTACTCTACTCTACTGCTCTACACTACTATACTGCTCTACTCTACTCTACTGCTCTACCCTACTATACCGCTCTACTCTACTATACTGCTCTACTCTACACTATTATAATGCTCTACTCTACTGCTCTACTCTACTATACTGCTCTACTCTACTCTACTGCTCTACTCTACTATACTGCTCTACACTACTATACTGCTCTACTATACTGCTCTACTCTACTCTACTGCTCTACTCTACTATACTGCTCTACTCTACCCTACTATACTGCTCTACTCTACTCTACTATACTGCTCTACTCTACTATACTACTCTACCCTACTATACTGCTCTACTCTACTATACTGCTCTACTATACTGCTCTACTCTACTATACTACTCTACTCTACTATACTACTCTACCCTACTATACTGCTCTACTCTACTATACTGCTCTACTCTACCCTACTATACTGCTCTACTCTACTATACTGCTCTACTCTACTATACTGCTCTACTCTATCCTACTATACTGCTCTACTCTACCCTACTATACTGCTCTACTCTACTATACTGCTCTACTCTACCCTACTATACTGCTCTACTCTACTATACTGCTCTACTCTACCCTACTATACTGCTCTACTCTACTATACTGCTCTACTCTACTATACTGCTCTACTCTACTATACTGCTCTACCCTACTATACTGCTCTACTCTACTATACTGCTCTACTCTACTATACTGCTCTACTCTACTATACTGCTCTACTCTACTATACTGCTCTACCCTACTATACTGCTCTACCCTACTATACTGCTCTACTCTACTATACTGCTCTACTCTACTATACTGCTCTACTCTACTATACTGCTCTACCCTACTATACTGCTCTACCCTACTATACCGCTCTACTCTACCCTACTATACTGCTCTACTCTACCCTACTATACTGCTCTACCCTACTATACTGCTCTACTCTACTGCTCTACCCTACTATACTGCTCTACTCTACTATACTGCTCTACTCTACTATACTGCTCTACTCTACTCTACTATACTGCTCTACTCTACTATACTGCTCTACTCTACTCTACTATACTGCTCTACTCTACTATACTGCTCTACTCTACTCTACTATACTGCTCTACTCTACTATACTGCTCTACTCTACTATACTGCTCTACTCTACTCTACTGCTCTACTCTACTATACTGCTCTACTCTACTATACTGCTCTACTCTACTCTACTGCTCTACTCTACTATACTGCTCTACTCTACTCTACTATACTGCTCTACCCTACTATACTGCTCTACTCTACTATACTGCTCTACTCTACTCTACTATACTGCTCTACTCTACTATACTGCTCTACTCTACTATACTGCTCTACTCTACTCTACTATACTGCTCTACTCTACTATACTGCTCTACTCTACCCTACTATACTGCTCTACTCTACCCTACTATACTGCTCTACTCTACCATACTGCTCTACTCTACCCTACTATACTGCTCTACTCTACCCTACTATACTGCTCTACTCTACCCTACTATACTGCTCTACTCTACTATACTATACTGCTCTACTCTACCCTACTATACTGCTCTACTCTACCCTACTATACTGCTCTACTCTACCCTACTGCTCTACTCTACCCTACTATACTGCTCTACTCTACCCTACTATACTGCTCTACTCTACCCTACTATACTGCTCTACTCTACCCTACTATACTGCTCTACTCTACTATACTGCTCTACTCTACTGCTCTACCCTACTGCTCTACTCTACTGCTCTACCCTACTATACTGCTCTACTCTACTGCTCTACTATACTGCTCTACCCTACTATACTGCTCTACCCTACTATACTGCTCTACTCTACTGCTCTACTCAACTATACTGCTCTACTCAACTGCTCTACTCTACTGCTCTACCCTACTATACTGCTCTACTCTACTATACTGCTCTACTCTACTATACTGCTCTACTCTACACTACTATACTGCTCTACTCTACTGCTCTACTCTACTCTACTGCTCTACTCTACTGCTCTACACTACTATACTGCTCTACTCTACTGCTCTACTCTACTGCTCTACACTACTATACTGCTCTACTCTACTCTACTGCTCTACTCTACTATACTGCTCTACTCTACACTATACTGCTCTACTCTACACTACTATACTGCTCTACTATACTGCTCTACACTACTATACTGCTCTACCCTACTATACTGCTCTACTCTACTATACTGCTCTACTCTACTGCTCTACTCTACTGCTCTACTATACTGCTCTACTCTACTATACTGCTCTACTCTACTGCTACTACTGCTCTACACTACTATACTGCTCTACTCTACTCTACTGCTCTATACTACTATACTGCTCTACTCTATACTGCTCTACCCTACTATACCTGCTCTACTCTACTATACTGCTCTACTACTACCGCTCTACTACTATACTGCTCTACTACTACTACTGCTCTACTATTATAATGCTCTACTCTACTGCTCTACTCTACACTACTATACTGCTCTACTATACTGCTCTACTCTACTCTACTGCTCTACTATACTGCTCTACACTACTATACTGCTCTACACTACTGCTCTACTCTACTGCTCTACACTACTATACTGCTCTACTCAACTATACTGCTCTACTCAACTGCTCTACTCTACTGCTCTACCCTACTATACTGCTCTACTCTACTATACTGCTCTACTCTACTATACTGCTCTACTCTACTGCTCTACTCTACTCTACTGCTCTACTGCTCTACACTACTATACTGCTCTACTCTACTGCTCTACACTACTATACTGCTCTACTCTACTGCTCTACTCTACTGCTCTACACTACTATACTGCTCTACTCTACTCTACTGCTCTACTCTACTATACTGCTCTACTCTACACTATTATAATGCTCTACTCTACACTACTATACTGCTCTACTATACTGCTCTACTCTACTGCTATACTATACTGCTCTACCCTACTATACTGCTCTACTCTACTATACTGCTCTACTCTACTATACTGCTCTACTCTACTCTACTGCTCTACTCTACTGCTCTACTGTACTGCTCTACACTACTATACTGCTCTACTCTACTGCTATACTCTACTCTACTGCTCTACCCTACTATACTGCTCTACTCTACTGCTCTACTCTACTGCTCTACTCTACTCTACTGCTCTACACTACTATACTACTACTGCTCTACACTACTATACTGCTCTACTCTACTCTACTGCTCTACCCTACTATACCGCTCTACTCTACTATACTGCTCTACTCTACACTATTATAATGCTCTACTCTACTGCTCTACTCTACTATACTGCTCTACTCTACTCTACTGCTCTACTCTACTATACTGCTCTACACTACTATACTGCTCTACTATACTGCTCTACTCTACTGCTCTACTCTACTATACTGCTCTACTCTACCCTACTATACTGCTCTACTCTACTCTACTATACTGCTCTACTCTACTCTACTGCTCTACACTACTATACTGCTCTACTATACTGCTCTACTCTACTCTACTGCTCTACTCTACTATACTGCTCTACACTACTATACTGCTCTACACTACTATACTGCTCTACACTACTGCTCTACTCTACTTTACTGCTCTACTGCTCTACACTACTATACTGCTCTACACTACTATACTGCTCTACACTACTACTCTACTATACTGCTCTACTCTACTGATCTACTCTACTGCTCTACACTACTATACTGCTCTACTCTACTATACTGCTCTACTCTACTATACTGCTCTACTCTACTCTACTCTACTGCTCTACTCTACTCTACTGCTCTACTCTACAATATGATACGGCTCTACTCTACTGCTCTGCTATACTGCTCTACTCTGCTCTACTCTACTGCTCTACTCTACTCAACTCTACTGCTCTACACTACTATACTGCTCTACTCTACACTAATCTACTATACTGCTCTACTCTGCTCTACTCTACTGCTCTACTCTACTCAACTCTACTACTCTACACTACTATACTGCTCTACTATACTGCTCTACTCTACTCTACTGCTCTACTATACTGCTCTACACTACTATACTGCTCTACACTACTATACTGCTCTACACTACTGCTCTACTCTACTGCTCTACACTACTATACTGCTCTACTCAACTATACTGCTCTACTCAACTGCTCTACTCTACTGCTCTACCCTACTATACTGCTCTACTCTACTATACTGCTCTACTCTACTATACTGCTCTACTCTACTGCTCTACTCTACTGCTCTACACTACTATACTGCTCTACTCTACTGCTCTACACTACTATACTGCTCTACTCTACTCTACTGCTCTACTCTACTATACTGCTCTACTCTACTCAACTATACTGCTCTACTCAACTGCTCTACTCTACTGCTCTACCCTACTATACTGCTCTACTCTACTATACTGCTCTACTCTACTATACTGCTCTACTCTACTGCTCTACACTACTATACTGCTCTACTCTACTGCTCTACTCTACTCTACTGCTCTACTCTACTGCTCTACACTACTATACTGCTCTACTCTACTGCTCTACTCTACTGCTCTACACTACTATACTGCTCTACTCTACTCTACTGCTCTACTCTACTATACTGCTCTACTCTACACTATTATAATGCTCTACTCTACACTACTATACTGCTCTACTATACTGCTCTACACTACTATACTGCTCTACCCTACTATACTGCTCTACTCTACTATACTGCTCTACTCTACTGCTCTACTCTACTGCTCTACACTACTATACTGCTCTACTCTACTCTACTGCTCTACCCTACTATACTGCTCTACACTACTATACTGCTCTACTCTACTCTACTGCTCTACACTACTATACTGCTCTACTCTACTCTACTGCTCTATACTACTACCTGCTCTACTCTACTCTACTGCTCTACCCTACTATACCGCTCTACTCTACTATACTGCTCTACTCTACACTACTATACTGCTCTACTCTACACTATTATAATGCTCTACTCTACTGCTCTACTCTACACTACTATACTGCTCTACTATACTGCTCTACTCTACTACTGCTCTACTATACTGCTCTACACTACTATACTGCTCTACACTACTATACTGCTCTACACTACTGCTCTACTCTACTGCTCTACACTACTATACTGCTCTACTCAACTATACTGCTCTACTCAACTGCTCTACTCTACTGCTCTACCCTACTATACTGCTCTACTCTACTATACTGCTCTACTCTACTATACTGCTCTACTACTGCTCTACTCTACTCTACTGCTCTACTGCTCTACACTACTATACTGCTCTACTGCTCTACACTACTATACTGCTCTACTCTACTGCTCTACTCTACTGCTCTACACTACTATACTGCTCTACTCTACTGCTCTACTCTACTATACTGCTCTACTCTACACTATTATAATGCTCTACTCTACACTACTATACTGCTCTACTATACTGCTCTACTCTACTGCTCTACTATACTGCTCTACCCTACTATACTGCTCTACTCTACTATACTGCTCTACTCTACTATACTGCTCTACTCTACTCTACTGCTCTACTCTACTGCTCTACTGTACTGCTCTACACTACTATACTGCTCTACTCTACTGCTATACTCTACTCTACTGCTCTACCCTACTATACTGCTCTACTCTACTGCTCTACTCTACTGCTCTACTCTACTCTACTGCTCTACACTACTATACTACTCTACTCTACTGCTCTACACTACTATACTGCTCTACTCTACTCTACTGCTCTACCCTACTATACCGCTCTACTCTACTATACTGCTCTACTCTACACTATTATAATGCTATCTACTGCTCTACTCTACTATACTGCTCTACTCTATCTACTGCTCTACTCTACTATACTGCTCTACACTACTATACTGCTCTACTATACTGCTCTACTCTACTCTACTGCTCTACTCTACTATACTGCTCTACTCTACCCTACTATACTGCTCTACTCTACTCTACTATACTGCTCTACTCTACTCTACTGCTCTACACTACTATACTGCTCTACTATACTGCTCTACTCTCTACTCTACTGCTCTACTCTACTATACTGCTCTACACTACTATACTGCTCTACACTATACTGCTCTACACTACTGCTCTACTCTACTTTACTGCTCTACTGCTACACTACTATACTGCTCTACACTACTATACTGCTCTACACTACTACTACTATACTGCTCTACTCTACTGATCTACTCTACTGCTCTACACTACTATACTGCTCTACTCTACTATACTGCTCTACTATACTGCTCTACTCTACTACTCTACTGCTCTACTCTACTATACTGCTCTACTCTACAATATGATACTGCTCTACTCTACTGCTCTGCTATACTGCTCTACTCTGCTCTACTCTACTGCTCTACTCTACTCAACTCTACTGCTCTACACTACTATACTGCTCTACTCTACACTAATCTACTATACTGCTCTACTCTGCTCTACTCTACTGCTCTACTCTACTCAACTCTACTACTCTACTATACTGCTCTACTATACTGCTCTACTCTACTCTACTGCTCTACTATACTGCTCTACACTACTATACTGCTCTACACTACTATACTGCTCTACACTACTGCTCTACTCTACTGCTCTACACTACTATACTGCTCTACTCAACTATACTGCTCTACTCAACTGCTCTACTCTACTGCTCTACCCTACTATACTGCTCTACTCTACTATACTGCTCTACTCTACTATACTGCTCTACTCTACTGCTCTACTCTACTGCTCTACACTACTATACTGCTCTACTCTACTGCTCTACACTACTATACTGCTCTACTCTACTCTACTGCTCTACTCTACTATACTGCTCTACTCTACACTATTATAATGCTCTACTCTACACTACTATACTGCTCTACTATACTGCTCTACTCTACTGCTCTACTATACTGCCCTACTACTACTGCTCTACTCTACTATACTGCTCTACTCTACTCTACTGCTCTACTCTACTGCTCTACTGTACTGCTCTACACTACTATACTGCTCTACTCTACTGCTATACTCTACTCTACTGCTCTACCCTACTATACTGCTCTACTCTACTGCTCTACTCTACTGCTCTACCCTACTATACTGCTCTACTCTACTGCTCTACTCTACTGCTCTACTCTACTCTACTGCTCTACACTACTATACTACTCTACTCTACTGCTCTACACTACTATACTGCTCTACTCTACTCTACTGCTCTACCCTACTATACCGCTCTACTCTACTATACTGCTCTACTCTACACTATTATAATGCTCTACTCTACTGCTCTACTCTACTATACTGCTCTACTCTACTCTACTGCTCTACTCTACTATACTGCTCTACACTACTATACTGCTCTACTATACTGCTCTACTCTACTCTACTGCTCTACTCTACTATACTGCTCTACTCTACCCTACTATACTGCTCTACTCTACTCTACTATACTGCTCTACTCTACTCTACTATACTGCTCTACTCTACTGCTCTACTCTACTATACTGCTCTACTCTACACTATTATAATGCTCTACTCTACACTACTATACTGCTCTACTATACTGCTCTACCCTACTATACTGCTCTACTCTACTATACTGCTCTACTCTACTATACTGCTCTACTCTACTCTACTCTACTGCTCTACTCTACTGCTCTACTGTACTGCTCTACACTACTATACTGCTCTACTCTACTGCTATACTCTACTCTACTGCTCTACCCTACTATACTGCTCTACTCTACTGCTCTACTCTACTGCTCTACTCTACTCTACTGCTCTACACTACTATACTACTCTACTCTACTGCTCTACACTACTATACTGCTCTACTCTACTCTACTGCTCTACCCTACTATACCGCTCTACTCTACTATACTGCTCTACTCTACACTATTATAATGCTCTACTCTACTGCTCTACTCTACTATACTGCTCTACTCTACTCTACTGCTCTACTCTACTATACTGCTCTACACTACTATACTGCTCTACTATACTGCTCTACTGCTCTACTGCTCTACTCTACTATACTGCTACTCTACCCTACTATACTGCTCTACTCTACTCTACTATACTGCTCTACTCTACTCTACTACTCTACACTACTATACTGCTCTACTATACTGCTCTACTCTACTCTACTGCTCTACTCTACTATACTGCTCTACACTACTATACTGCTCTACACTACTGCTCTACTCTACTTTACTGCTCTACTGCTCTACACTACTATACTGCTCTACACTACTATACTGTTCTACACTACTACTCTACTATACTGCTCTACTCTACTGATCTACTCTACTGCTCTACACTACTATACTGCTCTACTCTACTATACTGCTCTACTCTACTATACTGCTCTACTCTACTCTACTGCTCTACTCTACTCTACTCTACTGCTCTACTCTACTCTACTGCTCTACTCTACAATATGATACGGCTCTACTCTACTGCTCTGCTATACTGCTCTACTCTGCTCTATACTGCTCTACTCTACTGCTCTACACTACTATACTGCTCTACTCTACACTAATCTACTATACTGCTCTACTCTGCTCTACTCTACTGCTCTACTCTACTCAACTCTACTACTCTACACTACTATACTGCTCTACTATACTGCTCTACTCTACTCTACTGCTCTACTATACTGCTCTACACTACTATACTGCTCTACACTACTATACTGCTCTACACTACTGCTCTACTCTACTGCTCTACACTACTATACTGCTCTACTCAACTATACTGCTCTACTCAACTGCTCTACTCTACTGCTCTACCCTACTATACTGCTCTACTCTACTATACTGCTCTACTCTACTATACTGCTCTACTCTACTGCTCTACTCTACTCTACTGCTCTACTCTACTGCTCTACACTACTATACTGCTCTACTCTACTGCTCTACACTACTATACTGCTCTACTCTACTGCTCTACTCTACTGCTCTACACTACTATACTGCTCTACTCTACTCTACTGCTCTACTCTACTATACTGCTCTACTCTACACTATTATAATGCTCTACTCTACACTACTATACTGCTCTACTATACTGCTCTACTCTACTGCTCTACTATACTGCTCTACCCTACTATACTGCTCTACTCTACTATACTGCTCTACTCTACTCTACTGCTCTACTCTACTGCTCTACTGTACTGCTCTACACTACTATACTGCTCTACTCTACTGCTATACTCTACTCTACTGCTCTACCCTACTATACTGCTCTACTCTACTGCTCTACTGCTCTACTCTACTCTACTGCTCTACACTACTATACTACTCTACTCTACTGCTCTACACTACTATACTGCTCTACTCTACTCTACTGCTCTACCCTACTATACCGCTCTACTCTACTATACTGCTCTACTCTACACTATTATAATGCTCTACTCTACTGCTCTACTCTACTATACTGCTCTACTCTACTCTACTGCTCTACTCTACTATACTGCTCTACACTACTATACTGCTCTACTATACTGCTCTACTCTACTCTACTGCTCTACTCTACTATACTGCTCTACTCTACCCTACTATACTGCTCTACTCTACTATACTGCTCTACTCTACTCTACTATACTGCTCTACTCTACTCTACTGCTCTACACTACTATACTGCTCTACTATACTGCTCTACTCTACTCTACTGCTCTACTCTACTATACTGCTCTACACTACTATACTGCTCTACACTACTATACTGCTCTACACTACTGCTCTACTCTACTTTACTGCTCTACTGCTCTACACTACTATACTGCTCTACACTACTATACTGCTCTACACTACTACTCTACTATACTGCTCTACTCTACTGATCTACTCTACTGCTCTACACTACTATACTGCTCTACTCTACTATACTGCTCTACTCTACTATACTGCTCTACTCTACTCTACTGCTCTACTCTACTCTACTCTACTGCTCTACTCTACTCTACTGCTCTACTCTACAATATGATACGGCTCTACTCTACTGCTCTGCTATACTGCTCTACTCTGCTCTACTCTACTGCTCTACTCTACTCAACTCTACTGCTCTACACTACTATACTGCTCTACTCTACACTAATCTACTATACTGCTCTACTCTACTCTATACTGCTCTGCTCTACTCTACTCTATACTGCTCTACACTACTCTACTACTCTTGGATAGACTAAGCTACAGTGATGGGGAACTGTTCTTACCGTTGGACAGACCAATCTACAGTGATGGGAGACTGTTCTTACCGTTGGATAGACCAAGCTACAGTGATGGGGAACTGTTCTTACCGTTGGACAGACCAAGCTACAGTGATGGGGGACTGTTCTTACCGTTGGATAGACCAAGCTACAGTGATGGGGGACTGTTCTTACCGTTGGATAGACCAAGCTACAGTGATGGGGGACTGTTCTTACCGTTGGATAGACCAAGCTACAGTGATGGGGAACTGTTCTTACCGTTGGATAGACCAAGCTACAGTGATGGGGAACTGTTCTTACCGTTGGATAGACCAAGCTACAGTGATGGGGAACTGTTCTTACCGTTGGATAGACCAAACTACAGTGATGGGAACTGTTCTTACCATTGGATAGACCAAACTACAGTGATGGTGAACTGTTCTTACCGTTGGATAGACCAAGCTACAGTGATGGGAGACTGTTCTTACCGTTGGACAGACCAAGCTACAGTGATGGGGACTGTTCTTACCGTTGGATAGACCAAGCTACAGTGATGGTGAACTGTTCTTACCGTTGGATAGACCAAGCTACAGTGATGGGAGACTGTTCTTACCGTTGGATAGACCAAGCTACAGTGATGGTGAACTGTTCTTACCGTTGGACAGACCAAGCTACAGTAATGGGGAACTGTTCTTACCGTTGGATAGACCAAGCTACAGTGATGGGGAACTGTTCTGACCGTTGGATAGACCAAGCTACAGTGATGGGGAACTGTTCTGACCGTTGGATAGACCAAGCTACAGTGATGGGGAACTGTTCTGACCGTTGGATAGACCAAGATACAGTGATGGGGAACTGTTCTTACCGTTGGACAGACCAAGCTACAGTGATGGGAGACTGTTCTTACCGTTGGATAGACCAAGCTACAGTGATGGGAGACTGTTCTTACCATTGGACAGACCAAGCTACAGTGATGGGGAACTGTTCTTACCGTTGGATAGACCAAGCTACAGTGATGGGGGACTGTTCTTACCTTTGGATAGACCAAGCTACATTGATGGGGAACTGTTCTTACCATTGGATAGACCAAGCTACAGTGATGGGGAACTGTTCTTACCGTTGGATAGACCAAGCTACAGTGATGGGGAACTGTTCTTACCGTTGGACAGACCAAGCTACAGTGATGGAGAACTGTTCTTACCGTTGGACAGACCAAGCTACAGTGATGGAGAACTGTTCTTACCGTTGGACAGACCAAGCTACAGTGATGGGAGACTGTTCTTACCGTTGGATAGACCAAGCTACAGTGATGGGGAACTGTTCTTACCGTTGGATAGACCAAACTACAGTGATGGGAACTGTTCTTACCATTGGATAGACCAAACTACAGTGATGGTGAACTGTTCTTACCGTTGGATAGACCAAGCTACAGTGATGGGAGACTGTTCTTACCGTTGGACAGACCAAGCTACAGTGATGGGGGACTGTTCTTACCGTTGGATAGACCAAGCTACAGTGATGGTGAACTGTTCTTACCGTTGGATAGACCAAGCTACAGTGATGGGAGACTGTTCTTACCGTTGGATAGACCAAGCTACAGTGATGGTGAACTGTTCTTACCGTTGGACAGACCAAGCTACAGTAATGGGGAACTGTTCTTACCGTTGGATAGACCAAGCTACAGTGATGGGGAACTGTTCTGACCGTTGGATAGACCAAGCTACAGTGATGGGGAACTGTTCTGACCGTTGGATAGACCAAGCTACAGTGATGGGGAACTGTTCTGACCGTTGGATAGACCAAGATACAGTGATGGGGAACTGTTCTTACCGTTGGACAGACCAAGCTACAGTGATGGGAGACTGTTCTTACCGTTGGATAGACCAAGCTACAGTGATGGGAGACTGTTCTTACCATTGGACAGACCAAGCTACAGTGATGGGGAACTGTTCTTACCGTTGGATAGACCAAGCTACAGTGATGGGGGACTGTTCTTACCGTTGGATAGACCAAGCTACAGTGATGGGGGACTGTTCTTACCTTTGGATAGACCAAGCTACATTGATGGGGAACTGTTCTTACCATTGGATAGACCAAGCTACAGTGATGGGGAACTGTTCTTACCGTTGGATAGACCAAGCTACAGTGATGGGGAACTGTTCTTACCGTTGGACAGACCAAGCTACAGTGATGGAGAACTGTTCTTACCGTTGGACAGACCAAGCTACAGTGATGGAGAACTGTTCTTACCGTTGGACAGACCAAGCTACAGTGATGGGAGACTGTTCTTACCGTTGGATAGACCAAGCTACAGTGATGGGGAACTGTTCTTACCGTTGGACAGACCAAGCTACAGTGATGGGGGACTGTTCTTACCGTTGGACAGACCAAGCTACAGTGATGGGGAACTGTTCTTACCGTTGGATAGACCAAGCTACAGTGATGGGGGACTGTTCTTACCGTTGGATAGACCAAGCTACAGTGATGGGGAACTGTTCTTACCGTTGGATAGACCAAGCTACAGTGATGGGGAACTGTTCTTACCGTTGGATAGACCAAACTACAGTGATGGGAACTGTTCTTACCATTGGATAGACCAAACTACAGTGATGGGGGACTGTTCTTACCGTTGGACAGACCGAGCTACAGTGATGGGGAACTGTTCTTACCGTTGGATAGACCAAGCTACAGTGATGGGGGACTGTTCTTACCGTTGGATAGACCAAGCTACAGTGATGGGAAATGTTCTTACCGTTGGATAGACCAAACTACAGTGATGGTGAACTGTTCTTATCGTTGGATAGACCAAGCTACAGTGATGGTGAACTGTTCTTACCGTTGGACAGACCAAGCTACAGTGATGGGGAACTGTTCTTACCATTGGATAGACCAAGCTACAGTGATGGGGAACTGTTCTGACCGTTGGACAGACCAAGCTACAGTGATGGGGAACTGTTCTTACCGTTGGACAGACCAAGCTACAGTGATGGGGAACTGTTCTTACCGTTGGACAGACCAAGCTACAGTGATGGGGGACTGTTCTTACCGTTGGACAGACCAAGCTACAGTGATGGGGAACTGTTCTTACCGTTGGATAGACCAAGCTACAGTGATGGGGGACTGTTCTTACCGTTGGATAGACCAAGCTACAGTGATGGGGAACTGTTCTTACCGTTGGATAGACCAAGCTACAGTGATGGGGAACTGTTCTTACCGTTGGATAGACCAAGCTACAGTGATGGGGAACTGTTCTTACCGTTGGATAGACCAAACTACAGTGATGGGAACTGTTCTTACCATTGGATAGACCAAACTACAGTGATGGTGAACTGTTCTTACCGTTGGATAGACCAAGCTACAGTGATGGGAGACTGTTCTTACCGTTGGACAGACCAAGCTACAGTGATGGGGAACTGTTCTTACCGTTGGACAGACCAAGCTACAGTGATGGAGAACTGTTCTTAGCGTTGGACAGACCAAGCTACAGTGATGGAGAACTGTTCTTAGCGTTGGACAGACCAAGCTACAGTGATGGGAGACTGTTCTTACCGTTGGATAGACCAAGCTACAGTGATGGGGAACTGTTCTTACCGTTGGACAGACCAAGCTACAGTGATGGGGGACTGTTCTTACCGTTGGATAGACCAAGCTACAGTGATGGGGAACTGTTCTTACCGTTGGACAGACCAAGCTACAGTGATGGGAGACTGTTCTTACCGTTGGATAGACCAAGCTACAGTGATGGGGAACTGTTCTTACCGTTGGACAGACCAAGCTACAGTGATGGGGGACTGTTCTTACCGTTGGATAGACCAAGCTACAGTGATGGGGAACTGTTCTTACCGTTGGATAGACCAAGCTACAGTGATGGGGAACTGTTCTGACCGTTGGACAGACCAAGCTACAGTGATGGGGAACTGTTCTTACCGTTGGACAGACCAAGCTACAGTGATGGGGAACTGTTCTTACCGTTGGACAGACCAAGCTACAGTGATGGGGGACTGTTCTTACCGTTGGACAGACCAAGCTACAGTGATGGGGAACTGTTCTTACCGTTGGATAGACCAAGCTACAGTGATGGGGGACTGTTCTTACCGTTGGATAGACCAAGCTACAGTGATGGGGGACTGTTCTTACCGTTGGATAGACCAAGCTACAGTGATGGGGAACTGTTCTTACCGTTGGATAGACCAAGCTACAGTGATGGGGAACTGTTCTTACCGTTGGATAGACCAAGCTACAGTGATGGGGAACTGTTCTTACCGTTGGATAGACCAAGCTACAGTGATGGGGAACTGTTCTTACCGTTGGATAGACCAAACTACAGTGATGGGAACTGTTCTTACCATTGGATAGACCAAACTACAGTGATGGTGAACTGTTCTTACCGTTGGATAGACCAAGCTACAGTGATGGGAGACTGTTCTTACCGTTGGACAGACCAAGCTACAGTGATGGGGAACTGTTCTTACCGTTGGACAGACCAAGCTACAGTGATGGAGAACTGTTCTTACCGTTGGATAGACCAAGCTACAGTGATGGGGGACTGTTCTTACCGTTGGATAGACCAAGCTACAGTGATGGGAACTGTTCTTACCGTTGGATAGACCAAACTACAGTGATGGTGAACTGTTCTTACCGTTGGATAGACCAAGCTACAGTGATGGTGAACTGTTCTTACCGTTGGACAGACCAAGCTACAGTGATGGGGAACTGTTCTTACCGTTGGATAGACCAAGCTACAGTGATGGGGAACTGTTCTGACCGTTGGACAGACCAAGCTACAGTGATGGGGAACTGTTCTTACCGTTGGACAGACCAAGCTACAGTGATGGGGAACTGTTCTTACCGTTGGACAGACCAAGCTACAGTGATGGGGGACTGTTCTTACCATTGGATAGACCAAGCTACAGTAATGGGGGACTGTTCTTACCGTTGGATAGACCAAGCTACAGTGATGGTGAACTGTTCTTACCGTTGGACAGACCAAGCTACAGTGATGGAGAACTGTTCTTACCGTTGGATAGACCAAGCTACAGTGATGGGAGACTGTTCTTACCGTTGGATAGACCAAGCTACAGTAATGGGAGACTGTTCTTACCGTTGGATAGACCAAGCTACAGTGATGGGGAACTGTTCTGACCGTTGGACAGACCAAGCTACAGTGATGGGAGACTGTTCTTACCGTTGGATAGACCAAGCTACAGTAATGGGGAACTGCTCCTTGGAGCTGAGCATCTCCATGATGTTAGTTCTACTGGGAGGACTGATGGTCCACAGACTGTTTGAGCTTCCCTCCAACTCAGCTATGGTCAGATCCTCTGGCATGTAGTACTCCAACCACCGCATCGCTTCCTGTTGGGAGGAGGAGAGATGAGAATATTGTTCCCTCGGTTACTATGGAGATTTGTCCCATATTCGGCCCACCCATCCCAGTGAGACAACACACATAGTAGTCGCATAAAATAATTGTAACCGTGTACTTACAGGATAGGACTGGTATGAGCTCATGAAGGTGCCATGGATGTCATGTTTGGAGACTTCTCTGAGCTGGTTCTGCTGAGCACTCATAGTGAAGATCGGCTGCAAAACATAACATAGAGATGTAATCTACAGAACAAACAAACAAAAAAAACTGTTTGACTGACTGATCCCGATCAACTGATGGACCTATCAGTAGTAGAGCCTAGGTTCTGAGCTGCTACAGCACCTGGAACCCGGCCAGGGTGATGGAGAAAGAGACGTCCAGTGGTCTGTTGACCACCCCCACCACAGACTTGATCAGAGACATGAAGAGTAGAGGGAACCAGATGATACAGATCAAGAGCATGACGATCATCCCTCCCATCCCGTACTTCACCACCGGCTTCTTCGCCTGGCCCCGCGGCTGGGGGTATCTCTGGAGGGGGAGAGCAGGACTAGAGTTATGGACTGAGGATACCACTGGAGAGGAGAGGACTAGAGTTATGGGCTGAGGATACCACTGGAGAGGAGAGGACTATAGTTATGGACTGAGGACACCACTGGAGAGGAGAGGACTATAGTTATGGACTGAGGATACCACTGGAGAGGAGAGGACGATAGTTATGGACTGAGGAAACCACTGGAGAGGAGGACTATAGTTATGGACTGAGGAAACCATTGGAGTGGAGGACTATAGTCATGGGCTGAGGATACCACTGGAGAGGAGAGGACTATAGTTATGGACTGAGGATACCACTGGAGAGGAGAGGACTATAGTCATGGGCTGAGGAAACCACTGGAGAGGAGGACTGTAGTTATGGACTGAGGAAACCACTGGAGAGGAGGACTATAGTCATGGACTGAGGATACCACTGGAGAGGAGAGGACTATAGTTATGGACTGAGGATACCACTGGAGAGGAGAGGACTATAGTCATGGGCTGAGGATACCACTGGAGAGGAGAGAACTATAGTTATGGACTGAGGATACCACTGGAGAGGAGAGGACGATAGTTATGGACTGAGGAAACCACTGGAGAGGAGGACTGTAGTTATGGACTGAGAAAACCACTGGAGAGGAGGACTATAGTTATGGACTGAGGATACCACTGGAGAGGAGAGGAGAGGACTATAGTTATGGACTGAGGATACCACTGGAGAGGAGAGGACGATAGTTATGGACTGAGGAAACCACTGGAGAGGAGGACTGTAGTTATGGACTGAGGATACCACTGGAGAGGAGGACTATAGTTATGGGCTGAGGATACCACTGGAGAGGAGAGGACTATAGTTATGGGCTGAGGATACCACTGGAGAGGAGGACTATAGTTATGGGCTGAGGATACCACTGGAGAGGAGGACTATAGTTATGGACTGAGGATACCACTGGAGAGGAGGACTGTAGTTATGGGCTGAGGATACCACTGGAGAGGAGGACTGTAGTTATGGGCTGAGGATACCACTGGAGAGGAGAGGACTGTGCTTATGGACTGAGGATACCACTGGAGAGGAGAGGACGATAGTTATGGACTGAGGATACCACTGGAGAGGAGAGGACGATAGTTATGGACTGAGGATACCACTGGAGAGGAGAGGACTGTGGTTATGGACTGAGGATACCACTAGAGAGGAGAGGACGATAGTTATGGACTGAGGATACCACTGGAGAGGACAGGAGGACTATAGTTATGGACTGAGGAAACCACTGGAGGGGAGAGGACTATAGTTATGGACTGATGATACCACTGGAGGGGAGAGGACTATAGTTATGGACTGAGGAAACCACTGGAGGGGAGAGGACGATAGTTATGGACTGATGATACCACTGGACAGGACAGGAGGACTATAGTTATGGGCTGAGGATACCACTGGAGAGGAGAGGAGGACTATAGTTATGGACTGAGGATACTACTGGAGAGGAGGACTATAGTTATGGACTGAGGATACCACTGGAGAGGAGAGGAGGACTATAGTTATGGACTGAGGATACCACTGGAGAGGAGAGGAGGACTATAGTTATGGACTGAGGATACCACTGGAGAGGAGAGGACTATAGTTATGGACTGAGGATACCACTGGAGAGGAGGACTATAGTTATGGACTGAGGATACTACTGGAGAGGAGAGGAGGACTATAGTTATGGACTGAGGATACCACTGGAGAGGAGTTATGGACTGAGACCACTGGAGAGGAGAGGAGGACTATAGTTATGGACTGAGGATACCACTGGAGAGGAGAGGAGGACTATAGTTATGGACTGAGGATACCACTGGAGAGGAGAGGAGGACTATAGTTATGGACTGAGGATACCACTGGAGAGGAGAGGAGGACTATAGTTATGGACTGAGGATACCACTGGAGAGGAGGACTATAGTTATGGACTGAGGATACCACTGGAGAGGAGGGACTATAGTTATGGACTGAGGAAACCACTGGAGAGGAGGACTGTAGTTATGGACTGATGGAGAGGAGGACTATAGTCATGGACTGAGGATACCACTGGAGAGGAGAGGACTATAGTTATGGACTGAGGATACCACTGGAGAGGAGAGGACTATAGTCATGGACTGAGGATACCACTGGAGAGGAGAGACTATAGTTATGGACTGAGGATACCACTGGAGAGGAGAGGACTATAGTTATGGACTGAGGAAACCACTGGAGAGGAGGACTGTAGTTATGGACTGAGAAAACCACTGGAGAGGAGGACTATAGTTATGGACTGAGGATACCACTGGAGAGGAGAGGAGGGACTATAGTTATGGACTGAGGATACCACTGGAGAGGAGAGGGACTATAGTTATGGACTGAGGAAACCACTGGAGAGGAGGACTGTAGTTATGGACTGAGGATACCACTGGAGAGGAGGACTATAGTTATGGACTGAGGATACCACTGGAGAGATACCACTGGAGAGGAGAGGACTATAGTTATGGACTGAGGATACCACTGGAGAGGAGGACTATAGTTATGGGCTGAGGATACCACTGGAGAGGAGGACTATAGTTATGGACTGAGGATACCACTGGAGAGGAGGACTGTAGTTATGGGCTGAGGATACCACTGGAGAGGAGGACTGTAGTTATGGGCTGAGGATACCACTGGAGAGGAGAGGACTGTGCTTATGGACTGAGGATACCACTGGAGAGGAGAGGACTATAGTTATGGACTGAGGATACCACTGGAGAGGAGAGGACTATAGTTATGGACTGAGGATACCACTGGAGAGGAGAGACTGTGGTTATGGACTGAGGATACCACTAGAGAGGAGAGGACGATAGTTATGGACTGAGGATACCACTGGAGAGGACAGGAGGACTATAGTTATGGACTGAGGAAACCACTGGAGGGGAGAGGACTATAGTTATGGACTGAGGATACCACTGGAGGGGAGAGGACTATAGTTATGGACTGGACTATAGTTATGGACTGAGGATACCACTGGAGAGGAGAGGACTATAGTTATGGACTGATGATACCACTGGACAGGACAGGAGGACTATAGTTATGGGCTGAGGATACCACTGGAGAGGAGAGGAGGACTATAGTTATGGACTGAGGATACTACTGGAGAGGAGGACTATAGTTATGGACTGAGGATACCACTGGAGAGGAGAGGAGGACTATAGTTATGGACTGAGGATACCACTGGAGAGGAGAGGAGGACTATAGTTATGGACTGAGGATACCACTGGAGAGGAGAGGACTATAGTTATGGACTGAGGATACCACTGGAGAGGAGGACTATAGTTATGGACTGAGGATACTACTGGAGAGGAGAGGAGGACTATAGTTATGGACTGAGGATACCACTGGAGAGGAGAGGACTATAGTTATGGACTGAGGATACCACTGGAGAGGAGAGGACTATAGTTATGGACTGAGGATACCACTGGAGAGGAGAGGAGGACTATAGTTATGGACTGAGGATACCACTGGAGAGGAGAGGAGGACTATAGTTATGGACTGAGGATACCACTGGAGAGGAGAGGAGGACTATAGTTATGGACTGAGGATACCACTGGAGAGGAGAGGACTATAGTTATGGACTGAGGATACCACTGGAGAGGAGGACTATAGTCATGGACTGAGGATACCACTGGAGAGGAGAGGACTATAGTTATGGACTGAGGAAACCACTGGAGAGGAGGACTATAGTTATGGACTGAGGAAACCACTGGAGAGGAGAGGACTATAGTTATGGACTTAGGATACCATTGGAGAGGAGGACTATAGTTATGGACTGAGGATACCACTGGAGAGGAGGACTGTAGTTATGGACTGAGGATACCACTGGAGAGGAGGGAACTATAGTTATGGACTGAGGATACTACTGGAGAGGAGAGGAGAGGATTATAGTTATGGACTGAGGATACTACTGGAGGGGAGAGGAGAGGATTATAGTTATGGACTGAGGATACTACTGGAGGGGAGAGGAGGACTATAGTTATGGACTGAGGATACAACTGGAGAGGAGAGGACAATAGTTATGGACTGAGGATACCACTGGAGAGGAGAGGACTATAGTTATGGACTGAGGATACCACTGGAGAGGAGGACTATAGTTATGGACTGAGGAAACCACTGGAGAGGAGAGGAGGACTATAGTTATGGACTGAGGAAACCACTGGAGAGGAGAGGAGGACTATAGTTATGGGCTGAGGAAACCACTGGAGAGGAGAGGAGGACTATAGTTATGGACTGAGGAAACCACTGGAGAGGAGAGGAGGACTATAGTTATGGGCTGAGGATACCACTGGAGAGGAGGACTGTAGTTATGGACTGAGGATACCACTGGAGAGGAGGACTATAGGTGTGGACTGAGGAAACCACTGGAGAGGAGGACTGTAGTTATGGACTGAGGATACCACTGGAGAGGAGAGGACTATAGTTATGGACTGAGGAAACCACTGGAGAGGAGAGGACTATAGTTATGGACTGAGAATACCACTGGAGAGGAGGACTATAGGTGTGGACTGAGGAAACCACTGGAGAGGAGGATTGTAGTTATGGACTGAGGATACCACTGGAGAGGAGAGGACTATAGTTATGGACTGAGGATACCACTGGAGAGGAGGACTGTAGTTATGGACTGAGGATACCACTGGAGAGGAGGACTATAGTTATGGACTGAGGATACCACTGGAGAGGAGGACTGTAGTTATGGACTGAGGATACCACTGGAGAGGAGAGGACTATAGTTATGGACTGAGGAAACCACTGGAGAGGAGAGGACTATAGTTATGGACTGAGAATACCACTGGAGAGGAGGACTATAGGTGTGGACTGGGAAACCACTGGAGAGGAGGATTGTAGTTATGGACTGAGGATACCACTGGAGAGGAGAGGACTATAGTTATGGACTGAGGATACCACTGGAGAGGAGAGGACTATAGTTATGGACTGAGGATACCACTGGAGAGGAGGACTGTAGTTATGGACTGAGGATACCACTGGAGAGGAGGACTATAGTTATGGACTGAGGATACCACTGGAGAGGAGGACTGTAGTTATGGACTGAGGATACCACTGGAGAGGAGGACTATAGTTATGGACTGAGGATACCACTGGAGAGGAGGACTGTAGTTATGGACTGAGGATACCACTGGAGAGGAGGACTATAGTTATGGACTGAGGATACCACTGGAGAGGAGAGGACTATAGTTATGGACTGAGGATACCACTGGAGAGGAGAGGACTATAGTTATGGACTGAGGATACCACTGGAGAGGAGAGGACTATAGTTATGGACTGAGGAAACCACTGGAGGGGAGAGGAGGACTGTAGTTATGGACTGAGGAAACCACTGGAGAGGAGAGGAGGACTGTAGTTATGGACTGAGGAAACCACTGGAGAGGAGAGGACTATAGTTATGGGCTGAGGATACCACTGGAGGGGAGAGGACTATAGTTATGGACTGAGGATACCACTGGAGAGGAGGACTATAGTTATGGACCGAGGAAACCACTGGAGAGGAGGACTGTAGTTATGGACTGAGGATACCACTGGAGAGGAGAGGAGGACTATAGTTATGGACTGAGGATACCACTGGAGAGGAGAGGACTATAGTTATGGGCTGAGGATACCACTGGAGGGGAGAGGAGGACTGTAGTTATGGACTGAGGATACAACTGGAGGGGAGAGGAGGACTATAGGTGTGGACTGAGGATACCACTGGAGGGGAGAGGACTATAGTTATGGACTGAGGATACCACTGGAGAGGAGGACTATAGGTGTGGACTGAGGAAACCACTGGAGAGGAGGACTGTAGTTATGGACCGAGGATACCACTGGAGAGGAGAGGACTATAGTTATGGACTGAGGAAACCACTGGAGAGGAGAGGACTATAGTTATGGACTGAGAATACCACTGGAGAGGAGGACTATAGTTATGGACTGAGGAAACCACTGGAGAGGAGAGGACTATAGTTATGGACTGAGGATACAACTGGAGAGGAGGGATATAGTTATGGACTGAGGATACCACTGGAGAGGAGGACTATAGTTATGGACTGAGGATACCACTGGAGATGAGAGGAGGACTATAGTTATGGACTGAGGATACCACTGGAGAGGAGGACTGTAGTTATGGACTGAGGATACCACTGGAGAGGAGGACTATAGTTATGGACTGAGGATACCACTGGAGAGGAGAGGACTATAGTTATGGACTGAGGAAACCACTGGAGGGGAGAGGAGGACTGTAGTTATGGACTGAGGAAACCACTGGAGAGGCGGACTATAGTTATGGACTGAGGATACCACTGGAGAGGAGAGGACTATAGTTATGGACTGAGGATACAACTGGAGAGGAGGGATATAGTTATGGACTGAGGATACCACTGGAGAGGAGGACTATAGTTATGGACTGAGGATACCACTGGAGAGGAGAGGACTATAGTTATGGACTGAGGATACCACTGGAGAGGAGGACTATAGTTATGGACTGAGGAAACCACTGGAGAGGAGGACTGTAGTTATGGACTGAGGATACCACTGGAGAGGAGAGGAGGACTATAGTTATGGACTGAGGATACCACTGGAGAGGAGAGGACTATAGTTATGGGATGAGGATACCACTGGAGGGGAGAGGAGGACTGTAGTTATGGACTGAGGATACAACTGGAGGGGAGAGGAGGACTATAGGTGTGGACTGAGGATACCACTGGAGGGGAGAGGAGGACTATAGGTGTGGACTGAGGATACCACTGGAGAGGAGAGGACTATAGTAATGGGCTGAGATTACCACTGGAGAGGAGGACTATAGGTGTGGACTGAGGAAACCACTGGAGAGGAGGACTGTAGTTATGGACTGAGGATACCACTGGAGAGGAGAGGACTATAGTTATGGACTGAGGAAACCACTGGAGAGGAGAGGACTATAGTTATGGACTGAGAATACCACTGGAGAGGAGGACTATAGTTATGGACTGAGGAAACCACTGGAGAGGAGGACTATAGTTATGGACTGAGGATACCACTGGAGAGGAGAGGACTATAGTTATGGACTGAGGATACCACTGGAGAGGAGAGGACTATAGTTATGGACTGAGAATACCACTGGAGAGGAGGACTATAGTTATGGCCTGAGGATACCACTGGAGAGGAGAGGACTATAGTTATGGACTGAGGATACCACTGGAGAGGAGGACTATAGTTATGGACTGAGGAAACCACTGGAGAGGAGGACTGTAGTTATGGACTGAGGATACCACTGGAGAGGAGGACTATAGTTATGGACTGAGGATACCACTGGAGAGGAGGACGATAGTTATGGACTGAGGATATCACTGGAGAGGAGAGGACTATAGTTATGGACTGAGGATACCACTGGAGAGGAGGACTATAGTTATGGACTGAGGATACCACTGGAGGGGAGAGGACTATAGTTATGGACTGAGGAAACCACTGGAGGGGAGAGGACGATAGTTATGGACTGATGATACCACTGGAGAGGACAGGAGGACTATAGTTATGGGCTGAGGATACCACTGGATAGGAGAGGAGGACTATAGTTATGGACTGAGGATACTACTGGAGAGGAGGACTATAGTTATGGACTGAGGATACCACTGGAGAGGAGAGGAGGACTATAGTTATGGACTGAGGATACCACTGGAGAGGAGAGGAGGACTATAGTTATGGACTGAGGATACCACTGGAGAGGAGAGGACTATAGTTATGGACTGAGGATACCACTGGAGAGGAGAGGAGGTCTATAGTTATGGACTGAGGATACCACTGGAGAGGAGAGGAGGACTGTAGTTATGGACTGAGGATACCACTGGAGAGGAGAGGAGGACTATAGTTATGGACTGAGGATACCACTGGAGAGGAGAGGACTATAGTTATGGACTGATGATACCACTGGAGAGGAGAGGACTATAGTTATGGACTGAGGATACCACTGGAGAGGAGAGGACTATAGTTATGGACTGAGGAAACCACTGGAGAGGAGAGGACTATAGTTATGGACTTAGGATACCATTGGAGAGGAGGACTATAGTTATGGACTGAGGATACCACTGGAGAGGAGGACTGTAGTTATGGACTGAGGATACCACTGGAGAGGAGAGGACTATAGTTATGGACTGAGGATACTACTGGAGAGGAGAGGAGAGGATTATAGTTATGGACTGAGGATACTACTGGAGAGGAGAGGAGGACTATAGTTATGGACTGAGGATACCACTGGAGAGGAGAGGACTATAGTTATGGACTGAGGATACCACTGGAGAGGAGAGGACTATAGTTATGGACTGAGGGTACCACTGGAGAGGAGAGGACTATAGTTATGGACTGAGGATACAACTGGAGAGGAGAGGAGGACTATAGTTATGGACTGAGGAAACCACTGGAGAGGAGAGGATGACTATAGTTATGGGCTGAGGATACCACTGGAGAGGAGGACTGTAGTTATGGACTGAGGATACCACTGGAGAGGAGAGGACTATAGTTATGGACTGATGATACTACTGGAGAGGAGGACTATAGTTATGGACTGAGGATACCACTGGAGAGGAGAGGACTATAGTTATGGACTGAGGATACCACTGGAGAGGAGAGGACTATAGTTATGGACTGAGGATACCACTGGAGAGGAGAGGACTATAGTTATGGACTGAGGATACAACTGGAGAGGACAGGAGGACTATAGTTATGGGCTGAGGATACCACTGGAGAGGAGAGGAGGACTATAGTTATGGACTGAGGATACTACTGGAGAGGAGGACTATAGTTATGGACTGAGGATACCACTGGAGAGGAGAGGACTATAGTTATGGACTGAGGAAACCACTGGAAGGGAGAGGAGGACTGTAGTTATGGACTGAGGAAACCACTGGAGAGGAGAGGAGGACTGTAGTTATGGACTGAGGATACCACTGGAGAGGAGAGGACTATAGTTATGAACTGAGGATACCACTGGAGAGGAGAGGACTATAGTTATGGACTGAGGATACCACTGGAGAGGAGGACTATAGTTATGGACTGAGGAAACCACTGGAGAGGAGGACTGTAGTTATGGACTGAGGATACCACTGGAGAGGAGAGGAGGACTATAGTTATGGACTGAGGATACCACTGGAGGGGAGAGGAGGACTGTAGTTATGGACTGAGGATACAACTGGAGGGGAGAGGAGGACTGTAGTTATGGACTGAGGATACAACTGGAGGGGAGAGGAGGACTATAGGTGTGGACTGAGGATACCACTGGAGGGGAGAGGAGGACTATAGGTGTGGACTGAGGATACCACTGGAGAGGAGAGGACTATAGTTATGGGCTGAGGATACCACTGGAGAGGAGAGGACTATAGTAATGGACTGAGGATACCACTGGAGAGGAGGACTATAGGTGTGGACTGAGGAAACCACTGGAGAGGAGAGGACTATAGTTATGGACTGAGGAAACCACTGGAGAGGAGAGGACTATAGTTATGGACTGAGAATACCACTGGAGAGGAGGACTATAGTTATGGACTGAGAATACCACTGGAGAGGAGGACTATAGTTATGGACTGAGGAAACCACTGGAGAGGAGGACTATAGTTATGGACTGAGGAAACCACTGGAGAGGAGAGGACTATAGTTATGGACTGAGGATACAACTGGAGAGGAGGAATATAGTTATGGACTGAGGATACCACTGGAGAGGAGGACTATAGGTGTGGACTGAGGATACCACTGGAGAGGAGAGGACTATAGTTATGGGCTGAGGATACCACTGGAGAGGAGAGGACTATAGTTATGGACTGAGGATACCACTGGAGAGGAGGACTATAGGTGTGGACTGAGGAAACCACTGGAGAGGAGAGGACTATAGTTATGGACTGAGGAAACCACTGGAGAGGAGAGGACTATAGTTATGGACTGAGAATACCACTGGAGAGGAGGACTATAGTTATGGACTGAGAATACCACTGGAGAGGAGGACTATAGTTATGGACTGAGGAAACCACTGGAGAGGAGGACTATAGTTATGGACTGAGGAAACCACTGGAGAGGAGAGGACTATAGTTATGGACTGAGGATACAACTGGAGAGGAGGAATATAGTTATGGACTGAGGATACCACTGGAGAGGAGGACTATAGTTATGGACTGAGGATACCACTGGAGAGGAGGACTATAGTTATGGACTGAGGATACCACTGGAGAGGAGGACTGTAGTTATGGACTGAGGATACCACTGGAGAGGAGGACTATAGTTATGGACTGAGGATACCACTGGAGAGGAGGACGATAGTTATGGACTGAGGATACCACTGGAGAGGAGAGGACTATAGTTATGGACTGAGGATACCACTGGAGAGGATGACTGTAGTTATGGACTGAGGATACCACTGGAGAGGAGGACTATAGTTATGGACTGAGGATACCACTGGAGAGGAGAGGACTATAGTTATGGACTGAGGATACCACTGGAGAGGAGAGGACTATAGTTATGGACTGAGGATACCACTGGAGAGGAGGACTATAGTTATGGACTGAGGAGACCACTGGAGAGGAGAGGACTATAGTTATGGACTAGGATACTACTGGAGAGGAGAGGAGGACTATAGTTATGGACTGAGGATACCACTGGAGAGGAGAGGACTATAGTTATGGACTGAGGATACCACTGGAGAGGAGGACTGTAGTTATGGACTGAGGATACCACTGGAGAGGAGAGGACTATAGTTATGGACTGAGGATACTACTGGAGAGGAGAGGAGGACTATAGTTATGGACTGAGGATACCACTGGAGAGGAGAGGACTATAGTTATGGACTGAGGATACCACTGGAGAGGAGAGGACTATAGTTATGGACTGAGGAAACCACTGGAGAGGAGAGGACTATAGTTATGGACTTAGGATACCATTGGAGAGGAGGACTATAGTTATGGACTGAGGATACCACTGGAGAGGAGGACTGTAGTTATGGACTGAGGATACCACTGGAGAGGAGAGGACTATAGTTATGGACTGAGGATACTACTGGAGAGGAGAGGATTATAGTTATGGACTGAGGATACTACTGGAGAGGAGAGGAGGACTATAGTTATGGACTGAGGATACCACTGGAGAGGAGAGGACTATAGTTATGGACTGAGGATACCACTGGAGAGGAGAGGACTATAGTTATGGACTGAGGGTACCACTGGAGAGGAGAGGACTATAGTTATGGACTGAGGATACAACTGGAGAGGAGAGGAGGACTATAGTTATGGACTGAGGATACCACTGGAGAGGAGGACTATAGTTATGGACTGAGGAAACCACTGGAGAGGAGAGGAGGACTATAGTTATGGACTGAGGAAACCACTGGAGAGGAGAGGAGGACTATAGGTATGGGCTGAGGATACCACTGGAGAGGAGGACTGTAGTTATGGACTGAGGATACCACTGGAGAGGAGAGGACTATAGTTATGGACTGAGGATACTACTGGAGAGGAGGACTATAGTTATGGACTGAGGATACCACTGGAGAGGAGAGGACTATAGTTATGGACTGAGGATACCACTGGAGAGGAGAGGACTATAGTTATGGACTGAGGATACCACTGGAGAGGAGAGGACTATAGTTGTGGACTGGGGATACCACTGGAGAGGAGAGGACTATAGTTGTGGACTGGGGATACCACTGGAAGGGAGAGGAGGACTGTAGTTATGGACTGAGGAAACCACTGGAGAGGAGAGGAGGACTGTAGTTATGGACTGAGGAAACCACTGGAGAGGCGGACTATAGTTATGGACTGAGGATACCACTGGAGAGGAGAGGACTATAGTTATGGACTGAGGATACCACTGGAGAGGAGGACTATAGTTATGGACTGAGGAAACCACTGGAGAGGAGGACTGTAGTTATGGACTGAGGATACCACTGGAGAGGAGAGGAGGACTATAGTTATGGACTGAGGATACCACTGGAGAGGAGAGGACTATAGTTATGGGCTGAGGATACCACTGGAGGGGAGAGGAGAGGACTATAGTTATGGGCTGAGGATACCACTGGAGGGGAGAGGAGGACTGTAGTTATGGACTGAGGATACAACTGGAGGGGAGAGGAGGACTATAGGTGTGGACTGAGGATACCACTGGAGGGGAGAGGAGGACTATAGGTGTGGACTGAGGATACCACTGGAGAGGAGAGGACTATAGTTATGGGCTGAGGATACCACTGGAGAGGAGAGGACTATAGTTATGGACTGAGGATACCACTGGAGAGGAGGACTATAGGTGTGGACTGAGGAAACCACTGGAGAGGAGAGGACTATAGTTATGGACTGAGGATACAACTGGAGAGGAGGTATATAGTTATGGACTGAGGATACCACTGGAGAGGAGGACTGTAGTTATGGACTGAGGATACCACTGGAGAGGAGGACTATAGTTATGGACTGAGGATACCACTGGAGAGGAGGACTGTAGTTATGGACTGAGGATACCACTGGAGAGGAGGACTATAGTTATGGACTGAGGATACCACTGGAGAGGAGGACTGTAGTTATGGACTGAGGATACCACTGGAGAGGAGGACTATAGTTATGGACTGAGGATACCACTGGAGAGGAGGACGATAGTTATGGACTGAGGATACCACTGGAGAGGAGAGGACTATAGTTATGGACTGAGGAAACCACTGGAGAGGAGGACTGTAGTTATGGACTGAGGATACCACTGGAGAGGAGATGAGGACTATAGTTATGGACTGAGGATACCACTGGAGAGGAGAGGACTATAGTTAGTTATGGGCTGAGGATACCACTGGAGGGGAGAGGAGGACTGTAGTTATGGACTGAGGATACCACTGGAGAGGAGAGGACTATAGTTAGTTATGGGCTGAGGATACCACTGGAGGGGAGAGGAGGACTGTAGTTATGGACTGAGGATACAACTGGAGGGGAGAGGAGGACTATAGGTGTGGACTGAGGATACCACTGGAGGGGAGAGGAGGACTATAGGTGTGGACTGAGGATACCACTGGAGAGGAGGACTATAGTTATGGACTGAGGATACCACTGGAGAGGAGGACTATAGTTATGGACTGAGGATACCACTGGAGAGGAGGACTATAGTTATGGACTGAGGATACCACTGGAGAGGAGGACTATAGTTATGGACTGAGGAGACCACTGGAGAGGAGAGGACTATAGTTATGGACTGAGGATACCACTGGAGAGGACTGTAGTTATGGACTGAGGATACCACTGGAGAGGAGAGGACTATAGTTATGGACTGAGGATACCACTGGAGAAGAGAGGAGGACTATAGTTATGGACTGAGGATACCACTGGAGAGGAGGACTGTAGTTATGGACTGAGGATACCACTGGAGAGGAGAGGACTATAGTTATGGACTGAGGAAACCACTGGAGAGGAGAGGACTATAGTTATGGACTGAGGATACCACTGGAGAGGAGGACTGTAGTTATGGACTGAGGATACCACTGGAGGGGAGGACTATAGTTATGGACTGAGGATACCACTGGAGAGGAGGACTGTAGTTATGGACTGAGGATACCACTGGAGGGGAGAGGAGGACTATAGTTATGGACTGAGGATACTACTGGAGGGGAGAGGAGGACTGTAGTTATGGACTGAGAATACCACTGGAGAGGAGGACTGTAGTTATGGACTGAGGATACAACTGGAGGGGAGAGGAGGACTGTAGGTGTGGACTGAGGGTACCTCCTGAAGTTATTTAGGCTTGCCATAACAAAGGGGTTGACTACTTATTAACCCAAGACATTTCAGCTTTTCATTTTTAATTAATTTGTAAAAATGTCTATAAACATCATTTCACTTTGACATTATGGGGTATTGGGTGTAGGCAAGTGACAAAAAAAAATCCCAATTTAATCCATCTGAATTTCCATCTGTAACACAACAAAATGTGGAAAAAGAGGTGTGAAGCTTTCGGTGAAGGATACACAACCTACCCTCTCTGACTCCCTCCAGCACTTGAGGACGAAGATGTGAGCGTAGATATCTTCCACACAGATCCAAGAGGATAAAGACAAAGAGGTGTCGGTCCAGACCCAGTCCATCACCGCACGCAACTCAGACAGGAACGGGATCATACGGAACCTGGAAGGGGAACACTGGGGTTAAGACTCAAATCACAGCCTATTTCTCATATATAGCATGTTGAATTATACAAGGGAGAGAGAATTTGTGACTACTGGTTGAGTCTGAGTCAAGTTACGAGTCCGGGACTACAACCCTGGTGCACAATTTGAGACTTGCACATTGTGCAACAGTGGTATTCAGTACATTCTACAAGTATTCAGAACCCTTGACCCCTTTTTCCACATGTTGTTAAGTTACAGTCTTATTCTAAAATGGATGAAATAGTTTTTTTCCCCCTTTATCAATCAACACACAACAACCCATAATGACATCACAATACCCCATAATGACATCAAAATAACCCATAATGACATCACAATAACCCATAATGACAAAGCAAAAACAGGTTTGTAGAAAATTTAGCAAATGTTTAAATTTTTTTTAAAACTTAAACATCACATTTACATAAGTATCAGACCCTTTAGTCAGTACTTTGTTGAAGCACCATTGGCAGCGATTACAGCCTCCAGTCTTCTTTGGTATGACGTTTGGCACACCTGTATTTGTGGAATTTCTCCCATTCTTCTCCACAGATCCTCTCGTGCTCTGTCAGGTTGGATGGGGAGCGTCGCAGCACAGATATTTTCAGGTCTCTCCAGAGATGTTAGATCAGGTTCAAGTCCGGTTTCTGGCTGGGCCACTCAAGGACATTCAGAGACTTGTCCCGAAGCCCCTCCTGCCTTGTCTTGCCTGTGTGCTTAGGGTCGTTGTCCTGTTGGAAGGTGAACCTTCGCCCCAGTCTGAGGTCCTGAGCGCTGGAGCAGGTTTTCATCATGGATCTCACTGTACTGCGTTGTCTTGGCTGTGTGCTTAGGGTCGTTGTCCTGTTGGAAGGTGAACCTTCACCCCAGTCTGAGGTCCTGAGCGCTGGAGCAGGTTTTCCAATGGTGGAATCCAGAGAAGTTGTAGAAACATCTCAAGGATGATCAATGTAAACAGGATGCACTTGAGCTCAATTTCGAGTCTCATAACAAAGGGTCTGAATACCGATGTAAATAAGGTATTTCTGTTTTAAATGTTTTCATAAATTTGCAACCATTTAAAAAAAAAGGTTTTCGATTTGTCATTATGGGGTATTGTGTGTAGGTTTTAGCTGTAACGTAACAAAAAGGAGTCTGAATATTTTCCCAAGTCACTGTATGTTGAATGTGACTTGAATATATGAGTTGAATGTCTTACTACATCCTACCGTGTCCAAACTCACCCTTGAAACATGAAGAGGTTGGTGTAATTGTAGCTCTTGGTGAGGCAGTTACCCAGGACCCTGGTGGGGTAGCCACAGCGGATCTGATAGGCTGACAGCCCAAAGTAGATACACTTGATAAAGTACCACAGCTTGGCTACTGTGTTCTCATTGAAACGCCTGCAAAGTGGACAGAGGTACAAACCCTGATAAACACGGTTACTAATGATAAACACGGTTACTAATGCTAAACACGGTTACTAATGCTAAACACGGTTACTAATGATAAACACGGTTACTAATGATATACACGGTTACTAATGATAAACACGGTTACTAATGATAAACACGGTTACTAATGCTGAACACGGTTACTAATGATAAACACGGTTACTAATGCTGAACACGGTTACTAATGCTGAACACGGTTACTAAGGCTGAACACGGTTACTAATGCTGAACACGGTTACTAATGATAAACACGGTTACTAATGATAAACACGGTTACTAATGCTGAACACGGTTACTAATGATAAACACGGTTACTAATGCTGAACACGGTTACTAATGCTGAACACGGTTACTAAGGCTGAACACGGTTACTAATGCTGAACACGGTTACTAATGCTGAACACGGTTACTAATGATAAACACGGTTACTAATGATAAACACGGTTACTAATGCTGAACACGGTTACTAGTGATAAACACGGTTACTAATGCTGAACACGGTTACTAATGCTGAACACGGTTACTAATGATAAACACGGTTACTAATGCTGAACACGGTTACTAATGCTGAACACGGTTACTAATGATAAACACGGTTACTAATGCTGAACACGGTTACTAATGATAAACACGGTTACTAATGATAAACACGGTTACTAATGATAAACACGGTTACTAATGATAAACACGGTTTCTAATGCTGAACACGGTTACTAATGATAAACACGGTTTCTAATGCTGAACACGGTTACTAATGATAAACACGGTTACTAATCCTGAACACGGTTACTAATCCTGAACACGGTTACTAATGATAAACACGGTTACTAATGCTGAACACGGTTACTAATGATAAACACGGTTACTAATGATAAACACGGTTTCTAATGATAAACACGGTTACTAATGATAAACACGGTTACTAATGCTGAACACGGTTACTAATGCTGAACACGGTTACTAATGATAAACACGGTTACTAATGATAAACACGGTTTCTAATGCTGAACACGGTTACTAATGATAAACACGGTTACTAATGCTAAACACGGTTTCTAATGCTGAACACGGTTACTAATGATAAACACGGTTTCTAATGCTGAACACGGTTACTAATGATAAACACGGTTACTAATCCTGAACACGGTTACTAATCCTGAACACGGTTACTAATGATAAACACGGTTACTAATGATAAACCCGGTTACTAATGCTGAACACGGTTACTAATGATAAACACGGTTACTAATGCTGAACACGGTTACTAATGATAAACACGGTTAGGTAATGATAAACACTCTAATGCTGAACACGGTTACTAATGATAAACACGGGAGTTACTAATGCTGAACACGGTTACTAATGCTGAACACGGTTAATAATGCTGAACACCTACTAATGATAAACAATTACTAATGCTGAACACGATTAAGTAATGCTGAACACGGTTACTAATGATAAACACGGTTACTAATGCTGAACACGGTTAATAATGATAAACACGGTTACTAATGCTGAACACGGTTACTAATGCTAAACACGGTTACTAATGCTAAACACGGTTACTAATGATAAACACGGTTACTAATGCTGAACACGGTTACTAATGCTGAACACGGTTACTAATGCTAAACACGGTTACTAATGCTGAACACGGTTACTAATGCTAAACACGGTTACTAATGATAAACACGGTTACTAATGCTAAACACGGTTACTAATGCTGAACACGGTTACTAATGATAAACACGGTTACTAATCCTGAACACGGTTACTAATGCTGAACACGGTTACTAATGATAAACACGGTTACTAATCCTGAACACGGTTACTAATGATAAACACGGTTACTAATGATAAACACGGTTACTAATGATAAACACGGTTACTAATGCTGAACACGGTTACTAATGATAAACACGGTTACTAATGCTGAACACGGTTACTAATGATAAACACGGTTACTAATGATAAACACGGTTACTAATGATAAACACTGTTACTAATGCTGAACACGGTTAATAATGATAAACACGGTTACTAATGCTGAACACGGTTAATAATGATAAACACGGTTACTAATGCTGAACACGGTTACTAATGATAAACACGGTTACTAATGATAAACACGGTTACTAATGATAAACACGGTTACTAATGCTGAACACGGTTACTAATGCTGAACACGGTTACTAATGATAAACACGGTTACTAATGATAAACACGGTTACTAATGATAAACACGGTTACTAATGCTGAACACGGTTACTAATGCTAAACACGGTTACTAATGATAAACACGGTTACTAATGATAAACACGGTTACTAATCCTGAACACGGTTACTAATGATGAACACGGTTACTAATGATGAACACGGTTACTAATCCTGAACACGGTTACTAATGCTAAACACGGTTACTAATGATAAACACGGTTACTAATGATAAACACGGTTACTAATGCTGAACACGGTTACTAATGATAAACACATTTACTAATGATAAACACGGTTACTAATGCTGAACATGGTTACTAATGCTAAACACGGTTACTAATGATATACACGGTTACTAATGCTGAACACGGTTACTAATGCTTAACACGGTTACTAATGATAAACACGGTTACTAATGATAAACACGGTTACTAATGCTGAACACGGTTACTAATGATAAACACGGTTACTAATGCTGAACACGGTTACTAATGCTGAACACGGTTACTAAGGCTGAACACGGTTACTAATGCTGAACACGGTTACTAATGCTGAACACGGTTACTAATGATAAACACGGTTACTAATGATAAAACACGGTTACTAATGATAAACACGGTTACTAATGCTGAACACGGTTACTAATGCTGAACACGGTTACTAATGATAAACACGGTTACTAATGATAAACACGGTTACTAATGATAAACACGGTTACTAATGCTGAACACGGTTACTAATGCTAAACACGGTTACTAATGATAAACACGGTTACTAATGATAAACACGGTTACTAATCCTGAACACGGTTACTAATGATGAACACGGTTACTAATGATGAACACGGTTACTAATCCTGAACACGGTTACTAATGCTAAACACGGTTACTAATGATAAACACGGTTACTAATGCTGAACACGGTTACTAATGATAAACACGGTTACTAATGCTGAACACGGTTACTAATGCTGAACACGGTTACTAAGGCTGAACACGGTTACTAATGCTGAACACGGTTACTAATGCTGAACACGGTTACTAATGATAAACACGGTTACTAATGCTGAACACGGTTAATAATGATAAACACGGTTACTAATGCTGAACACGGTTACTAATGCTAAACACGGTTACTAATGCTAAACACGGTTACTAATGATAAACACGGTTACTAATGCTGAACACGGTTACTAATGCTGAACACGGTTACTAATGCTAAACACGGTTACTAATGCTGAACACGGTTACTAATGCTAAACACGGTTACTAATGATAAACACGGTTACTAATGCTAAACACGGTTACTAATGCTGAACACGGTTACTAATGATAAACACGGTTACTAATCCTGAACACGGTTACTAAGGCTGAACACGGTTACTAATGATAAACACGGTTACTAATCCTGAACACGGTTACTAATGATAAACACGGTTACTAATGATAAACACGGTTACTAATGATAAACACGGTTACTAATGCTGAACACGGTTACTAATGATAAACACTGTTACTAATGATAAACACGGTTACTAATGCTGAACACGGTTAATAATGATAAACACGGTTACTAATGATAAACACGGTTACTAATGATAAACACGGTTACTAATGCTGAACACGGTTACTAATGATAAACACGGTTACTAATGCTGAACACGGTTACTAATGATAAACACGGTTACTAATGATAAACACGGTTACTAATGCTGAACACGGTTAATAATGATAAACACGGTTACTAAGGCTGAACACGGTTACTAATGATAAACACGGTTACTAATGATAAACACGGTTACTAATGCTGAACACGGTTACTAATGCTAAACACGGTTACTAATGATAAACACGGTTACTAATGATAAACACGGTTACTAATCCTGAACACGGTTACTAATGATGAACACGGTTACTAATGATGAACACGGTTACTAATCCTGAACACGGTTACTAATGATAAACACGGTTACTAATGATAAACACGGTTAATAATGATAAACACGGTTACTAATGATAAACACGGTTAATAATGATAAACACGGTTACTAATGATAAACACGGTTACTAATGCTGAACACGGTTACTAATGCTGAACACGGTTACTAATGCTAAACACGGTTACTAATGATAAACACGGTTACTAATGATAAACACAGTTACTAATGCTGAACACGGTTACTAATGCTAAACACGGTTACTAATGATAAACACGGTTACTAATGATAAACACGGTTACTAATGATAAACACGGTTACTAATGCTGAACACGGTTACTAATGATAAACACGGTTACTAATGATAAACACGGTTACTAATGCTGAACACGGTTACTAATGATAAACACGGTTACTAATGCTGAACACGGTTACTAATGCTGAACACGGTTACTAATGATAAACACGGTTACTAATGCTGAACACGGTTACTAATGATAAACACATTTACTAATGATAAACACGGTTACTAATGCTGAACATGGTTACTAATGCTAAACACGGTTACTAATGATATACACGGTTACTAATGCTGAACACGGTTACTAATGCTTAACACGGTTACTAATGATAAACACGGTTACTAATGATAAACACGGTTACTAATGCTGAACACGGTTACTAATGATAAACACGGTTACTAATGCTGAACACGGTTACTAATGCTGAACACGGTTACTAAGGCTGAACACGGTTACTAATGCTGAACACGGTTACTAATGCTGAACACGGTTACTAATGATAAACACGGTTACTAATGATAAACACGGTTACTAATGATAAACACGGTTACTAATGCTGAACACGGTTACTAATGATAAACACGGTTACTAATGCTGAACACGGTTACTAATGATAAACACGGTTACTAATGATAAACACGGTTACTAATGCTGAACACGGTTACTAATGATAAACACGGTTACTAATGATAAACACGGTTACTAATGCTGAACACGGTTACTAATGCAACACGGTTACTAATGCTAAACACGGTTACTAATGATAAACACGGTTACTAATGATAAACACGGTTACTAATGCTAAACACGGTTTCTAATGCTGAACACGGTTACTAATGATAAACACGGTTTCTAATGCTGAACACGGTTAAATGATAAACACGGTTACTAATCCTGAACACGGTTACTAATCCTGAACACGGTTACTAATGATAAACACGGTTACTAATGATAAACACGGTTACTAATGCTGAACACGGTTACTAATGATAAACACGGTTACTAATGCTGAACACGAGTTACTAATGATAAACACGATTAGTAATGATAAACACGACTAATGCTGAACACGGTTACTAATGATAAACACGGTTACTAATGCTGAACACGGTTACTAATGTGAACACGTTAATAATGCTGAACACGGTTACTAATGATAAACACGGTTACTAATGCTGAACACGGTTACTAATGCTGAACACGGTTACTAATGATAAACACGGTTACTAATGCTGAACACGGTTAATAATTAAACACGATGAACATCAACACGGTTACTAATTAAACACGGTTACTAATGCTAAACACGGTTACTAATGATAAACACGGTTACTAATGCTGAACACGGTTACTAATGCTGAACACGGTTACTAATGCTAAACACGGTTACTAATGCTGAACACGGTTACTAATGCTAAACACGGTTACTAATGATAAACACGGTTACTAATGCTAAACACGGTTACTAATGCTGAACACGGTTACTAATGATAAACACGGTTACTAATCCTGAACACGGTTACTAAGGCTGAACACGGTTACTAATGATAAACACGTGGAATCCTGAACACGGTTACTAATGATAAACACGTCTTACTAATGATAAACACGGTTACTAATGATAAACACGGTTAATAATGATAAACACGGTTACTAATGCTGAACACGGTTACTAATGATAAACACGGTTACTAATGATAAACACGGTTACTAATGATAAACACGGTTACTAATGCTAAACACGGTTACTAATGCTGAACACGGTTACTAATGATAAACACGGTTACTAATGATAAACACGGTTACTAATGATAAACACGGTTACTAATGATAAACACGGTTACTAATGCTGAACACGGTTACTAATGATAAACACGGTTACTAATGATAAACACGGTTACTAATCCTGAACACGGTTACTAATGATGAACACGGTTACTAATCCTGAACACGGTTACTAATGATAAACACGGTTACTAATGATAAACACGGTTACTAATGCTGAACACGGTTACTAATGCTGAACACGGTTACTAATGCTGAACACGGTTACTAATGCTGAACACGGTTACTAATGATAAACACGGTTACTAATGATAAACACAGTTACTAATGCTGAACACGGTTACTAATGCTAAACACGGTTACTAATGATAAACACGGTTACTAATGATAAACACGGTTACTAATGATAAACACGGTTACTAATGCTGAACACGGTTACTAATGATAAACACGGTTACTAATGCTGAACACGGTTACTAATGCTGAACACGGTTACTAATGATAAACACGGTTACTAATGCTGAACACGGTTACTAATGATAAACACATTTACTAATGATAAACACGGTTACTAATGCTGAACATGGTTACTAATGCTAAACACGGTTACTAATGATATACACGGTTACTAATACTGAACACGGTTACTAATGCTTAACACGGTTACTAATGATAAACACGGTTACTAATGATAAACACGGTTACTAATGCTGAACACGGCACCTAATGCTGAACACGGTTACTAATGCTGAACACGGCACCTAATGCTGAACACGGTTACTAATGATACATCCTTAATCGATCACAAGCCCCTACCCCATAGGGACTCATGCAGATCTGAAAAAAATGGATATGTTTACAAATGAACTAATTCAATCAATCAAATGAATTTATATCAGATGAATTAGCTAATTAACACAGAAAGGAGGGAAGTCTATTTCTCAGCGACTCCAGGCAGGATGAAGAACATCCAGAAATAAATGATGACCATTAGTATATAAAGCATTATACATGTGATTATAATGCATTATGAAGAGGTTATTTATAGGAAGTATTAGGAATGGTTGTTACCTCAGATTCTGGGCAAGATGAAGAACATCCAGAAGTGGATCCCATAACTAATTAACCAATTAACAGATGAACATCACAAGGTGAGTATTTACCTATCAGAGAGTCCGGCAGGATGAAGAACATCCAGAAGTGGATCCCATAACTAATTAACCAATTAACAAATGAACATCACAAGGTGAGTATTTACCTATCAGAGAGTCCGGGAGGATGAAGAACATCCAGAAGGGATCCCGAACACCAGGATCACCTGGAAGATGACCTTCCCCAGCACTGTCTTCTTGAGGTACAGGGCCCGGTCCACCACCATGGTCCCAAACTGGATAAGAATCATCACCAGGAAGGCTCCGGGAACCTGGTCCTCCGACAGAGACGACGTAAGTCGGCTCCAAGTGTTTCTGAGGAGAAGAAGAAGTAATTAATGTCACATTTTTAATATGTGATCAGAGCGGGAATTGAACCCATAACTTTGGTGTTGCCAAGACCGACTGAGGCACACAGGACCCTGTTGACTGTTTCCGACGGGATGATAAGATCATGTCAAATGTAAAGAGACAAGCCACGTACGTACTCCCAAAAGCAGAAAATCCGTAAGACGATGATGATGAAGTCGACGGTTCGGCCAGGAACATGAGGACATAGACATCTGTCAAAGCGCTGTACTCTGGATGGAGCAGGTTGTAGAAGAACAGACGGATGGGCAGGTACACCTTCATGGTCCTGGAGAGAATACAAAACAAATGTACAAGAATATTATGTTAGGTTAATTTTATGACAAAGAGCCATTTAATAAATCAATCAATCAAGCCCACCTCTTGATAGTGAAGGTCTTGGCTTTGATCATCTGTTCTTTGAGTTTCTCCATGATCAGCTGTTTCTTGGTCTTCTGCTGCACTGACACCTCACTCCAATCTCTACGGCTACTGTTCCTGGAGTTGGTGCTGCCTGGGTGAAACGATGGCAACGCATGTCAATGAGCTAAAGGCTAGATTTAATGAGCTTACATCTCTAAATGTATTGAGCAAGGCCCCATCCCTATTGTAAAGTAAAGTGGCTAATTAGCTAAGTAAAATAAGTTGGTACATTAAGTAGGCAAGTAAGGTAAAGTAAGTAGTCAAGTAAAGTAAGGTACATTAAGTAGTCAAGTAAAGTACATCAAGTAGTCAAGTAAAGTACATTAAGTAGTCAAGTAAAGTACAGTAAGTAGTCAAGTAAAGTACATTAAGTAGTCAAGTAAAGTACAGTAAGTAGTCAAGTAAAGTACAGTAAGTAGTCAAGTAAAGTACATTAAGTAGTCAAGTAAAGAACATTAAGTAGTCAAGTAAAGTAATGTACAGTAAGTAGTCAAGTAAAGTAATGTACAGTAAGTAGTCAAGTAAGGTAAGGTACAGTAAGTAGTCAAGTAAAGTACATTAAGTAGTCAAGTAAAGTACATTAAGTAGTCAAGTAAAGTACATTAAGTAGTCAAGTAAGGTACATTAAGTAGTCAAGTAAAGTAAAGTACAGTAAGTAGTCAAGTAAAGTACATTAAGTAGTCAAGTAAGGTACAGTAAGTAGTCAAGTAAAGTAAAGTACAGTAAGTAGTCAGTAAAGTACAGTAAGTAGCCAAGTAAAGTAAGGTACAGTAAGTAGCCAAATACAGTAAAGTATAGTAAGTAGTCAAGTAAAGTACAGTACAGTAAGTAGTCAAGTCAAGTAAGGTACAGTAAGTAGTCAAGTCAAGTAAGGTACAGTAAGTAGTCAAGTAAAGTACAGTAAGTAGCCACATAAAGTAAGTTACAGTAAGTAGCCAAATACAGTAAAGTATAGTACACTCATATCCAAGATGGCGTAGCAGTCGGACGTGTGTTTTGTCTTGTCCCGTCCTGTATAGTGTAAATATAGTTTTTTTCCTCTTTTTTTTCCGTATATATTTCGTACATATTTTAATCTCACTTCCCAACCACAGGCTGAATATACTCTCCTGCAACCCGCATCACCCAATGTGGTACGGATCTGCTTTTTCTATGCTTTAGAATCGAACCCTCATCAGAAGCTAGCCGCTAACTAGCTACTAGCTAGCCACTGCTAGCGGTCTTCAACGCTAACTAGGACACCAGCGACATCTACCCAAAGCATATCAGACTGCTTTTTCTCTACCACATCTCCGGATTCCTACCGCAAGCTCTGAAGCTTTATACCGGATCATCGTAAATAGCTAGCTGCAATCCGAGTGGCTACTCCTGGCTAACGTCTCTGTCCCAGAGCAAGCACCAGTTAGCCTGAGCTAGCCTCGAGCTAAACCCATCTCCCGACTACCCGAAGAGGTCCAAAAATACCTAATTTGCCAATTGGCCTGGACCTCGACTGACCCTCTACTGCCGACACGGAGCCCCGCCGATCCATCACGACTGGTCCGCCGACATAATCGTCCGAGGGGTTTCAACAGGCTTCTCCGCTGCGACATCGCCAAAGATCCATCTGCTGGCCAAGGCCCGCGAGCTTTCTGAATCGCTGTATCTCCAGCTCACCGCATGAAGAGGAATAAATAAACAGACTCACCCCATCGCGACGTCCCCAAAGGTTAACTCTCTAGCCCTCTCTATCTCCCTGCTTACTAATTCGGCCTGCTAACGGCTAGCTTGTCAAGCTCCGGTCCGCTAACTGCTACCTTGTCTAGCTCGGGCCTACGAACTGTTAGCTTGTTAGCACAGGCCTGCTAACCGTCTGTACCACCGTCCCAATCACTCTCTGACCCCATTTACTTTCTATCTCTTTTTGATTTTTAATTTGTTTATACCTTCCGGAAACCTGCCTCACCCAATGTGATACGGAATCGCTTATTACTTTTACTCTTATTTTTATTTTTATGACACTCAAGAACCTCCAGACGCTAACCAGCTAACTAGCTACAAGCTAGTTAGTCATTGTTAGTTAAAAAAAAAAAAAAAAAAAAAAAACCTGAATCACTCGCCAGCCCCCCTGCCCATCCACCGCTGCCCCCTGGACACTGATCTCTAGGCTACATAGCTGACTCACGCTGGACTGTCCATTAATCACGGTACTCCTTTCTGCTTGTTTGTCTTACCTGTCGGCCCCGTTGCCTAGTCAACGCCATTTTACCTGCTGTTTGTTGTGCTAGCGGATTAGCCTCGCCTACTGTTTTTAGCTAGCTTTCCAAATTCAACACCTGTGATTACTGTATGCCTCGCTGTATGTCTCTCTCAGATGTCAATATGCCTTGTATACTGTTGTTCAGGTTAGTTATAATTGTTTTAGTTCACAATGGAGCCCCTAGACCCACTCTGCATACCCCTGTTACCTCCTTTGTCCCACCTCCCACACATGCGGTGACCTCACCCATTACAACCAGCATGTCCAGAGATACAACCTGTCTCATCATCACCCAGTGCCTGGGCTTACCTCCGCTGTACCCGCACCCCACCATACCCATGTCTGTGCATTATGCCCTGAATATATTCTACCATGCCCAGAAACCTGCTCCTCTTATCCTCTGCCCCCAACGCTCTAGGCGACCAGTTTTGATAGCCTTTAGCCGCACCCTCATACTACTCCTTCTCTGTTCCGCGGTGATGTGGAGGTAAACCCAGGCCCTGCATGTCCCCAGGTACCCTCATTTGTTGACTTCTGTGATCGAAAAGCCTTGGTTTTATGCATGTCAACATCAGAAGCCTCCTCCCTAAGTTTGTTTTACTCACTGCTTTAGCACACTCTGCTAACCCTGATGTCCTTGCCGTGTCTGAATCCTGGCTCAGGAAGGCCACCAAAATTCAGAGATTTCCATACCCAACTATAACATCTTCCGTCAAGATAGAACTACCAAAGGGGGCGGAGTTGCAGTCTACTGCAGAGATAGCCTGCAAAGTAATGTCATACTTTCCAGGTCCATACCCAAACAGTTCGAACTACTAATTTTGAAAATTACCCTCTCCAGAAATAAGTCTCTCACTGTTGCCGCCTGCTACCGGCCACCCTCAGCTCCCAGCTGTGCCCTGGACACCATTTGTGAATTGATCGCCCCCATCTAGCTTCAGAGTTTGTTCTGTTAGGTGACCTAAACTGGGATATGCTTAACACCCCGGCAGTCCTACAATGTAAGCTAGATGCCCTCAATCTCACTCAAATCATCAAGGAACCCACCAGGTACAACCCTAACTCTGTAAACAAGGGCACCCTCATAGACGTCATCCTGACCAACTGGCCCTCCAAATACACCTCCGCTGTCTTCAACCAGGATCTCAGCGATCATTGCCTCATTGCCTGTATCCGCCACGGAGCCGCAGTCAAACGACCACCCCTCATCACTGTCAAACGCTCCCTAAAACACTTCTGTGAGCAGGCCTTTCTAATCGACCTGGCCCGGGTATCCTGGAAGGACATTGACCTCATCCCGTCAGTTGAGGATGCCTGGTCATTCTTTAAAAGTAACTTCCTCACCATTTTAGATAAGCATGCTCCGTTCAAAAATGCAGAACCAAGAACAGATACAGCCCTTGGTTCACTCCAGACCTGACTGCCCTCGACCAGCACAAAAACATCCTGTGGCGGACTGCAATAGCATCGAATAGCCCCCGTGATATGCAACTGTTCAGGGAAGTCAGGAACCAATACACGCAGTCAGTCAGGAAAGCTAAGGCCAGCTTCTTCAGGCAGAAGTTTGCATCCTGTAGCTCCAACTCCAAAAAGTTCTGGGACACTGTGAAGTCCATGGAGAACAAGAGTACCTCCTCCCAGCTGCCCACTGCACTGAGGCTAGGTAACACGGTCTCCACCGATAAATCCACGATTATCGAAAGCTTCAATAAGCACTTCTCAACGGCTGGCCATGCCTTCCGCCTGGCTACTCCAACCTCGGCCAACAGCTCCGCCCCGCAGCTCCTCGCCCAAGCCTCTCCAGGTTCTCCTTTACCCAAATCCAGATAGCAGATGTTCTGAAAGAGCTGCAAAACCTAGACCCGTACAAATCAGCTGGGCTTGACAATCTGGACCCTCTATTTCTGAAACTATCTGCCGCCATTGTCGCAACCCCTATTACCAGCCTGTTCAACCTCTCTTTCATATCGTCTGAGATCCCCAAGGATTGGAAAGCTGCCGCAGTCATCCCCCTCTTCAAAGGGGAGACACCCTGGACCCAAACTGCTATAGACCTATATCCATCCTGCCCTGCCTATCTAAGGTCTTCGAAAGCCAAGTCAACAAACAGGTCACTGACCATCTCGAATCCCACCGTACCTTCTCCGCTGTGCAATCTGGTTTCCGAGCCGGTCACGGGTGCACCTCAGCCACGCTCAAGGTACTAAACGATATCATAACCGCCATCGATAAAAGACAGTACTGTGCAGCCGTCTTCATCGACCTCGCCAAGGCTTTCGACTCTGTCAATCACCATATTCTTATCGGCAGACTCAATAGCCTCGGTTTCTCGGATGACTGCCTTGCCTGGTTCACCAATTACTTTGCAGACAGAGTTCAGTGTGTCAAATCGGAGGGCATGCTGTCCGGTCCTCTGGCAGTCTCTATGGGGGTGCCACAGGGTTCAATTCTCGGGCCGACTCTTTTCTCTGTATATATCAATGATGTTGCTCTTGCTGGGCGATTCCCTGATCCACCTCTACGCAGACGACACCATTCTATATACTTTCGGCCCGTCATTGGACACTGTGCTATCTAACCTCCAAACGAGCTTCAATGCCATACAGCACTCCTTCCGTGGCCTCCAACTGCTCTTAAACGCGAGTAAAACCAAATGCATGCTTTTCAACCGATCGCTGCCTGCACCCGCATGCCCGACTAGCATCACCACCCTGGATGGTTCCGACCTTGAATATGTGGACATCTATAAGTACCTAGGTGTCTGGCTAGACTGCAAACTCTCCTTCCAGACTCACATCAAACATCTCCAATCGAAAATCAAATCAAGAGTCGGCTTTCTATTCCGCAACAAAGCCTCCTTCACTCACGCCGCCAAGCTTACCCTAGTAAAACTGACTATCCTACCGATCCTCGATTTCGGCGATGTCATCTACAAAATGGCTTCCAACACTCTACTCAGCAAACTGGATGCAGTCTATCATAGTGCCATCCGTTTTGTCACCAAAGCACCTTATACCACCCACCACTGCGACTTGTATGCTCTAGTCGGCTGGCCCTCGCTACATATTCGCCGCCAGACCCACTGGCTCCAGGTCATCTACAAGTCCATGCTAGGTAAAGCTCCGCCTTATCTCAGTTCACTGGTCACGATGGCAACACCCATCCGTAGCACACGCTCCAGCAGGTGTATCTCACTGATCATCCCTAAAACCAACACCTCATTTGGCCGCCTCTCGTTCCAGTACTCTGCTGCCTGTGACTGGAATGAACTGCAAAAAATCGCTGAAGTTGAGACTTTTATCTCCCTCACCAACTTCAAACATCAGCTATCCGAGCAGCTAACCGATCGCTGCAGCTGTACATAGTCTATTGGTAATTAGCCCACCCATTTTCACCTACCTCATCCCCATACTGTTTTTATACTGTTTTTTTATTTTATTTATTTATTTACCTTTCTGCTCTTTTGCACACCAATATCTCTACCTGTACATGACCATCTGATCATTTATCACCCCAGTGTTAATCTGCAAAATTGTATTATTCGCCTACCTCATGCCTTTTGCACACATTGTATATAGACTGCCCATTTTATTTTTTTATTTTTTTTATTTTTTTCTACTGTGTTATTGACTTGTTAATTGCTTACTCCATGTGTAACTCTGTGTTGTCTGTTCACACTGCTATGCTTTATCTTGGCCAGGTCGCAGTTGCAAATGAGAACTTGTTCTCAACTAGCCTACCTGGTTAAATAAAGGTGAAATAAAAAAAAAATAAAAAAAATAGTAAGTAGTCAAGTAAAGTAAAGTACAGTAAGTAGTCAAGTCAAGTAAGGTACAGTAAGTAGTCAAGTAAAGTACAGTAAGTAGTCACATAAAGTACAGTAAGTAGTCACATAAAGTACAGTAAGTAGTCACATAAAGTACAGTAAGTAGCCAAATACAGTAAAGTACAGTAAGTAGCCACATAACATACAGTAAGTAGCCAAGGAAAGTAGAGTATAGAGTGCATGGCACTTGCAATGCCAGGGTTGTGGGTTCGAATCCCACGGGGGACAAGCACGAAGAAATATGAAAATGGAAGACACTCACTAAGTCGCTCTGGATAAGAGCGTCTGCTACATGACTAACATGTGGAATGTAAATGTAAAGTTGCCAAGTAAAGTATGTCCCTGACCTCTCTTGGAGCGTACAGAGTGGACTGACTGGTGGGAGATATGAGACCCTCCACTGGAGCTCTTTCTTCTCTGGTAGGTCTGCTGCTGTTGCTGGAGGTAGTGCATGGAGTCCACGGAGGTGCCCACGCCCAGATTTATAGACCTGAGGGTCTGTGTCGACCCCTTCCTCTCGCGGGGGTAGGACGGCACGGGGGTGGCGTCCCTCTCCTTCTCGTCTTCCTTCGACTCAGTGTCCTGGTGAAGGATCTCCTTCTTGGTGTCCTTAAGGTCGTCTTCGTCCCAGAGACCATGACACTACGACGGGAGAGTGTAGAGGAAAGGTAGGGTACCAATAGAGTACGAAACAAAACAATCACATGGTATTGCGATCTGAGACCAAGAGATGTAAGTAATACCTATTTGATAATAACAAAGACCTGAAAGACCTGATCCTAGATCAGCCGTACCTTCAGGATGGACCTGTGGAAGAAGAGCGCCAGAAGCTGTATGAGGTCATAGACGACGTATCCATCTTTCTTCTCCACTCCGATGATGTTTGGAGGGTGGTAGGGTTTATTCCCATTCACCTTCGGGTTCTGGTTGAAGGGAAAGAAGCCAAACTGGCAGAAGTACTTGATGACGATGGCGACCTAGAAGAGAAGACATGCAAGTAAAACCCGACAATAGTATAGATGCAGTAAAGAGATCCCATCGCATTTCACTGAAACAATGGAAATGCCATGGCAACGCCACTCAATTTCCTGATTGCACCCCAGAAAAATTTGCCTACTGTTTCTATGTGTCTTTCACACCATGTTGAGGTAAAAAATATAAGTATAATGGTATGGAGGTCAACCCCAATACATGTTGATGTCATCATCAACTGCCTTGCAAATATAAAAAGAACCATCTGCGGTTTGTATATAGCTAGCTATGCTACCAGCTTACACGAACGGGAGTTAGCATTCTGCACTCATTTTTTCGAACCCCGGAAATGAATATTTTTAAATATTATATACATAATATTATATATTATAATATTGAAAATGGCTGACTAGCAATGATCAACAACCAACTTGACAGAGCTTGAAGATTTATAAAAACAATATACGTGCAAATATTGTACAATCCAGGTGTGCAAAGCTCTTAGGGGAGACCAGATAGACTCATAGCTGAAATCGCTGCCAAAGGTGATTCTAACATGTATTGACTCAGAGGTGTGAATAAATGAGATACACTACATGACCAAAAGTATGTGGACATCTGCTTGTGGAACATCTTGGTGTGTTTAAACATTCTGCGGCATATCTAAAATGTCCTTATTAGTGGTAATGACCTCCATCTCATCTGATCCATAGTGCAAATCATCTATTTTCTGTGACAAACGTTTTTCTTTTTTTTATAGATTAAAGTGTTTATTTTGATTATCATAGTCTAACTATTGTCATAGTTCCTTCCTCATAACGATTCATTTCCCCTTTAAGAGCGTCCCACAAATCTGCACCAAAAAATACACAACATGGCCAAAAGTATACACCTGTTTGTCAAACATCTCATTCCAAAATCATGGGCATTAATATGGAGTTGGTCCCCCTTTGCTGCTATACTGGCTTTCACTCTTCTGGGAAGGCGTTCCAGTTGATGTTGGAACATCTACTGGGGACTTGCTTCCATTCAGCCACAAGAGCATTAGTGAGGTCGGGCACTGATGTTGGGCGATAAGGCCTGGCTCGCAGCCGGCGTTCCAATTCACTCCTAACGTGTTTGATGGGGTTGAGGTCAGGGCTCTGCGCAGGCCAGTCAAGTTCTTCCACACCGATCTCGATAAACCATTTCTGCATGGACCTCGCTTTGTCCACGGAGGCATTGTCATGCTGAAACAGCAAAAAGCCTTTCCCAAACTGTTGCCACGAAGTTGGAGGCACAGAATCATCTAGAATGTCATTGTATGCTGTAGCGTTAAGATTTCCCTTCACTGAAACTAAGAGGCCTAGCCGGAACCATGACAAAAAGCCCCAGACCATTATTCCTCCTGCCCCAAACTTTACAGTTTGTGCTATGCATTCGGGCAGGTAACGTTCTCCTTGCATCCGCCAAACTCAGATTCGTCCGTCGGACTGCCTGATGGTGAAGCGTGATTCATCACTCCAGAGAACAGGTTTCCACTGCGTTGCGCATGGTGATGTTAGGCTTGTGTGAGGCTGCTCAACCATGGAAACCCGTTTCATGAAGCTCCAAACGAACAGATCTCGTTGCTTCCAGAGGCAGTTTGGAACTCGGTCATGAGTGTTGCAACCAACGACAGACCATTTTTAGGCGCTCTGTCCTGCTTGTTTGGTCTACCACTTCGCGGCTGAGCCGTTGTTGCTCCTAGACGTTTCCACTTCACAATAACAGCATTTCCAGTTGACCGGGGCCGCTCTAGCAGAGCAGAAATTTAACGAACTGACTTGTTGGCAATCTTATGACAGTGCCACATTGAAAGTCACTGAGGTCTTCCGTAAAGCCATTCTACTGCCAATGTTTGTCTATGGAGATTGGATGGCTGTGCGCTCGATTGTATACACTTATCAGCAATGGGTATGGCTGAAATAGCTGAATCCATTCATTTGAAGGGGTGTCCACATACCTTTGTATATATAGTGTATTTCCGTATTTCATTTACAAAAATAATTGCACAAATTTCAAAAAACATATTTTCACTTTGTCATTATGAGGTATAACCTTAAAGGTCCTAAATTATGTCACCACTGCCCTTGATTTTGTGCAATGTTGTGCTGCTATTTTTAAGCTTTTGATACAGCAGACCATTCCATTCTTATGGATTGGCTAAGGAGTGTTGTTGTCTCGGAGGCAAGGGAATACCCCAAGGCTCGATCCTAGGCCCCACGCTCTTCTCAATTTACATCAACAATATAGCTCAGGCAGTAGGAAGCTCTCTCATCCATTTATATGCAGATGATATAGTCATATACTCCGCTGGCCCCTCCCTGGAGTTTGTGTTAAATGCTCTACAACCAAGCTTTCTTAGTGTCCAACAAGCTTTCTCTGCCCTTAACCTTGTTCTGAACACCTCCAAGACAAAGATCATGTGGCTCCGTAAGAAGTCTGCCCCCCCATCGTCCGGTACACTGTCCTTCTCTCAGCAGAGAGAAGCTGCAGGCTAAGGTTAAATCTAGACTTGGTTTCCTCTATCATAATCACTCCTCTTTCACCCCAGCTGCCAAACTAACCCTGATTCAGATGACCATCCTACCCATGCTAGATTACGGAGATGTAATTTATAGATCGGCAGGTAAGGGTGCTCTCGTCATTCCTGAACTCTAAACTCCTCATCTCTGTATACCTGTCGCAAGACCCACTGGTTGATGTTTATTTACAAAACCCTCTTAGGGCTCACTTCCTGCTATCTGACATATCTACTGCAACCCTCATCCTCCACATACAACCCCCATTCTGCCAGTCGCATTCTGTTAAAGGTCCCCAAAGCACTCACATCTCTGGGTCGCTCGTATTTTCAGTTCGTTGAAGGTAGCGAGCTGAAAAAAACACTGGACAGTTTTATCTCAATCTCTACATTCAAAGACTCAATCATGGACTCTCTTACTGACAGTTGTGGCTGCTTCGCGTGATGTATCGTTGTCTCTACCTTACTGACAGTTGTGGCTGCTTCGCGTGATGTAATGTTGTCTCTACCTTACTGACAGTTGTGGCTGCTTCGCGTGATGTATCGTTGTCTCTACCTTACTGACAGTTGTGGCTGCTTCGCGTGATGTATCGTTGTCTCTGCCTTACTGACAGTTGTGGCTGCTTCGCGTGATGTAACGTTGTCTCTACCTTACTGACAGTTGTGGCTGCTTCGCGTGATGTATCGTTGTCTCTACCTTACTGACAGTTGTGGCTGCTTCGCGTGATGTATCGTTGTCTCTACCTTACTGACAGTTGTGGCTGCTTCGCGTGATGTATCGTTGTCTCTACCTTACTGACAGTTGTGGCTGCTTCGCGTGATGTATCGTTGTCTCTACCTTACTGACAGTTGTGGCTGCTTCGCGTGATGTATCGTTGTCTCTACCTTACTGACAGTTGTGGCTGCTTCGCGTGATGTATCGTTGTCTCTACCTTACTGACAGTTGTGGCTGCTTCGCGTGATGTATCGTTGTCTCTACCTTACTGACAGTTGTGGCTGCTTCGCGTGATGTAATGTTGTCTCTACCTTACTGACAGTTGTGGCTGCTTCGCGTGATGTATCGTTGTCTCTACCTTACTGACAGTTGTGGCTGCTTCGCGTGATGTATCGTTGTCTCTACCTTACTGACAGTTGTGGCTGCTTCGCGTGATGTATCGTTGTCTCTACCTTACTGACAGTTGTGGCTGCTTCGCGTGATGTATCGTTGTCTCTACCTTACTGACAGTTGTGGCTGCTTCGCGTGATGTATCGTTGTCTCTACCTTACTGACAGTTGTGGCTGCTTCGCGTGATGTATCGTTGTCTCTACCTTACTGACAGTTGTGGCTGCTTCGCGTGATGTATCGTTGTCTCTACCTTACTGACAGTTGTGGCTGCTTCGCGTGATGTATCGTTGTCTCTACCTTACTGACAGTTGTGGCTGCTTCGCGTGATGTATCGTTGTCTCTACCTTACTGACAGTTGTGGCTGCTTCGCGTGATGTATCGTTGTCTCTACCTTACTGACAGTTGTGGCTGCTTCGCGTGATGTATCGTTGTCTCTACCTTACTGACAGTTGTGGCTGCTTCGCGTGATGTATCGTTGTCTCTGCCTTACTGACAGTTGTGGCTGCTTCGCGTGATGTATCGTTGTCTCTACCTTACTGACAGTTGTGGCTGCTTCGCGTGATGTATCGTTGTCTCTGCCTTACTGACAGTTGTGGCTGCTTCGCGTGATGTATCGTTGTCTCTACCTTACTGACAGTTGTGGCTGCTTCGCGTGATGTATCGTTGTCTGTACCTTACTGACAGTTGTGGCTGCTTCGCGTGATGTATTGTTGTCTCTACCTTACTGACAGTTGTGGCTGCTTCGCGTGATGTATTGTTGTCTCTACCTTACTGACAGTTGTGGCTGCTTCGCGTGATGTATTGTTGTCTCTACCTTACTGACAGTTGTGGCTGCTTCGCGTGATGTATCGTTGTCTCTACCTTACTGGCAGTTGTGGCTGCTTCGCGTGATGTATCGTTGTCTCTACCTTACTGACAGTTGTGGCTGCTTCGCGTGATGTATTGTTGTCTCTACCTTACTGACAGTTGTGGCTGCTTCGCGTGATGTATCGTTGTCTCTGCCTTCTTGCCCTTTGTGCTGTTGTCTGTCCTAATGTTTGTAGCATGTTTTGTACTGCTACCATGTTGTGCTGCTACCATGTTGTGCTGCTACCATGTTGTACTGCTACCATGTTGTACTGCTACCATGTTGTACTGCTACCATGTTGTGTTGCTACCATGTTGTGCTGCTACCATGTTGTGATGCTACCATGTTGTGATGCTACCATGTTGTGCTGCTACCATGTTGTGCTGCTACCATGTTGTGCTGCTACCATGTTGTGCTGCTACCATGTTGTGTTGCTACCATGTTGTGCTGCTACCATGTTGTGTTGCTACCATGTTGTTCTGCTACCATGTTGTGCTGCTACCATGTTGTACTGCTACCATGTTGTTCTGCTACCATGTTGTGCTGCTACCATGTTGTGCTGCTACCATGTTGTGTTGCTACCATGTTGTGCTGCTACCATGTGTTGCTACCATGTTGTGCTGCTACCATGTTGTGCTGCTACCATGTTGTGTTGCTATCATGCTGTGCTGTCATGTGTTTCTACCATGCTGTGTTGTTGTCTTAGGTCTCTCTTTATGTAATGTTGTGGTATCTCTCTTCTCGTGATGTGTGTTTTGTCCTACATTTTTATTTTTAATACCAGCCACCCGTCCCTGCAGGAGGCCTTTTGCCTCTTGGTATTATAAAAGAGGATTTGTTCTTAATTGACTTGTTAAATAACGGTAAAAATTAAGAATGAATGAACTGACTGTTCATCAGATTAATGACTGACTGTTCTTCAGATTAATGAACTGACTGTTCATCAGATTAATGAACTGACTGTTCTTCAGATGAATGAACTGACTGTTCATCAGATGAATGAACTGACTGTTCATCAGATGAATGAACTGACTGTTCATCAGATTAATGAACTGACTGTTCATCAGATGAATGAACTGACTGTTCATCAGATGAATGAACTGACTGTTCATCAGATGAATGAACTGACTGTTCATCAGATTAATGAACTGACTGTTCATCAGATTAATGACTGACTGTTCTTCAGATTAATGAACTGACTGTTCATCAGATGAATGAACTGACTGTTCATCAGATGAATGAACTGACTGTTCATCAGATGAATGAACTGACTGTTCTTCAGATTAATGAATTGACTGTTCTTCAGATTAATGACTGACTGTTCTTCAGATTAATGAACTGACTGTTCATCAGATGAATGACTTCAGATTAATGAACTGACTGTTCATCAGATGAATGAACTGACTGTTCATCAGATGAATGAACTGACTGTTCTTCAGATGAATGACTGACTGTTCTTCAGATTAATGAACTGACTGTTCTTCAGATTAATGAACTGACTGTTCTTCAGATGAATGACTGACTGTTCTTCAGATTAATGAACTGACTGTTCATCAGATGAATGACTTCAGATTAATGAACTGACTGTTCATCAGATGAATGAACTGACTGTTCTTCAGATTAATGAACTGACTGTGTTCTTCAGATTAATGAATGTTCTTCAAACTGACTGTTCTTCAGATTAATGAACTGACTGTTCTTCAGATTAATGAACTGACTGTTCTTCAGATTAATGAACTGACTGTTCATCAGATGAATAAACTGACTGTTCATCAGATTAATAAACTGACTGTTCTTCAGATTAATGGACTGACTGTTCATCAGATGAATAAACTGAAATTGACTGTTCATCAGATGAATAAACTGACTGTTCATCAGATGAATAAACTGACTGTTCATCAGATGAATAAACTGACTGTTCTTCAGATTAATGGACTGACTGTTCATCAGATGAATAAACTGACTGTTCTTCAGATTAATGAACTGACTGTTCTTCAATTAATGAACTGACTGTAAATCACTCTGAATAAGAACGTCTGCTGAATGACTAAAATGTCAAACGTAAATAGTCTGGGATTATTTTTATTATTATGATTATTTTTCTTCAGGGGCTTCCTTAGAGATGAGTAATCATTTGTGTTAATTTAGAGACTATACATATTCATCTAAAGGATTGTAATAACTGTAAAACTATCATAGAAAGTACATGTACAATATATTAAATTCATACGTCTAAAAAGCATAGCATAGTATCCCATAGCATTGCATCCCATAGCATAGCATCCCATAGCATAGCATCCCATAGCATTGCATCCCATAGCTTAGCATCCCATAGCATAGCATCCCATAGCATAGCATCCCATAGCATCCCATAGCATAGCATCCCATAGCATAGCATCCCATAGCATAGCATCCCATAGCATAGCATCCCATAGCATAGCACCCCATAGCATTGCATCCCATAGCTTAGCATCCCATAGCATGTCTGTCATAGACTATAGCAGTGTCTACGTCTGTCATAGACTATAGCAGTGTCTACGTCTGTCATAGACTATAGCAGTGTCTGCGTCAGTCATAGACTATAGCAGTGTCTATGTCTGTCATAGACTATAGCAGTGTCTATGTCTGTCATAGACTATAGCAGTGTCTACGTCTGTCATAGACTATAGCATAGCATCCCATAGCATCCCATAGCATAGCATCCCATAGCATAGCATAGCATCCCATAGCATCCTATAGCATCCCATAGCATAGCATCCCATACGCCGGTGTACAATGAAGGTCTTCCAAAACCTCTTAACTCGGCCGTGGGACCTGCGTCTGTCATAGACTATAGCTGTATAGCAGTGTCAATGTCTGTCATAGACTATAGCAGTGTCTATGTCTGTCATAGACTATAGCAGTGTCAATGTCTGTCATAGACTATATCAGTGTCTACGTCTGTCATAGACTATAGCAGTGTCTATGTCTGTCATAGACTATAGCAGTGTCTACGTCTGTCATAGACTATAGCAGTGTCTATGTCTGTCATAGACTATAGCAGTATAGCAGTGTCTATGTCTGTCATAGACTATAGCAGTGTCAATGTCTGTCATAGACTATAGCAGTGTCTACGTCTGTCATAGACTATAGCAGTGTCTGTGTCTGTCATAGACTATAGCAGTATAGCAGTGTCAATGTCTGTCATAGACTATAGCAGTATAGCAGTGTCTATTTCTGTCATAGACTATAGCAGTGTCTGTGTCTGTCATAGACTATAGCAGCAGTGTCTATGTCTGTCATAGACTATAGCAGTGTCAATGTCTGTGTCATGACTATAGCAGTATAGCAGTGTCAATGTCTGTCATAGACTATAGCAGTGTCTATGTCTGTCATAGACTATAGCAGTGTCTATGTCTGTCATAGACTATAGCAGTGTCTATGTCTGTCATAGACTATAGCAGTATAGCAGTGTCTATGTCTGTCATAGACTATAGCAGTGTCAATGTCTGTCATTGACTATAGTCCGCAGTGTCTATGTCATTCATTTCACTATAGCAGTGTCTATGTCTGTCATAGACTATAGGAGTATAGCAGTGTCAATGTCTGTCTAGCTACATAGCAGTGTCTATGTCTGTCAAAGATAATAGCAGTGTCAATGTCTGTCATAGACTAAGCAGTGTCTACACTGTCATAGACTATAGCAGTGTCTGTGTCTGTCCACCTATAGCAGTATAGCAGTGTCAAACTATGTCACTAACTATAGCAGTATAGCAGTGTCTATGTCTGATTACTGTGTCTATGTAGTGTTAGCTAGCTATATAGTTGTCTTTGTCTGTCATAGACTATAGCAAGATAATGTCTGTTTAGAGTATAGTAGTCTAGCAGTGTCATTATCTGTCATAGACTATAGCAGTGTCTATGTCTGTCATAGACTATAGCAGTCGTCTACGCCTGTCATAGGAGACATAGCAGTGTCCAACTGTCATAGACTATACGCACCGTCAATAGTCTGTCACTAGACTATACCAGTATAGCAGTGTCCGCGTCTGTCACAGGTACTATACAGTTTCATTTCTGTCATAGACTATAGCAACGTGTTTGATTTGTTTGACTATAGCAGTGTCTACGTCTGCTAGACTATAGCAGTGTCTTTGTCATCAAAGATAAGTGTCTATGTCTGAGCGATTTTCTAGGTTAGCTAGTGTCTATTGTCTGTCATTTTAACGCAGTGTCTAATCGTCTGTCATAGACTAGCTAGCTAGTGTCTATGTCTAGCAGCACTGTAGAAACTATCACACTCAACGGTCATAGACTATGAGTAGTCAATGTATAGACTGTGTCATCGTCTGTCAACTATTAGCAGCCACTGCCAGCTAGCCTACAGTGTCAACAACGCAGCCACTGCCAGCTAGTGTCTACTTCAGCAGACTATAGCAGTATAGCATTTTAATCATTTTAGACTATAAGATTCTTGCTCTGTCATAGACTATAACAGTAACATGTCTATGTCTGTAGTCCACTTGTCATGTCTATGTCTGTCTTTGACTATAGCGTAGCAGTGTCAATGTCTGTCAACTATGTGTCTGTCTATCCCTGTCTCTGTCTCTGCACAGACCATACAATAGCAGTGTCCACACCTGTCATGGCTACAGCAGTGACTGTGTCTGTCACCTATAATCTGGTGGTCCCAGTGTCTATGTCTGTCCCACGGGAGTTCCAGGTGTCCATGTCTGTCATAGACTATAGCAACAAGGCAGAGTCATCTCAGCCTCATGCCTCCCTCCAGTCCCTAGAGTGTCTTGTCTGCACTGACGGAAACATGGATCACCACAGATAACACCGCAGTGTCTACTGCTGTCATAGACTTAGCAGTGTCCACGTGTTCTCACACACCCCGAGAGCTTCTGGTCAGCGGGGTGGTGGCACCGAGATCCTCATCTCTCCCAGTGGTCATTCTCTCTTTCTCATAGACTTACCCATCTGTCTATCGCCTGTCATTATAGAATCCCATGCTGTCACAGACTATAGCAGCCCTTTCAAGCTTAACATCCTTATCATTTATCGCCCTCTAGGTTCCCTCGGAGAGTTCATCAATGAGCTTGATGCCTTGATAAGCTGTCTTTCCTGAGGACGGCAGTGTCTCACAGTTCTGTCATAGACTTTAACCTCCCTACGTCTACCTTTGACTCATTCCTCTCTGCCTCCTTCTTTCCACTCCTCTCCTCTTTGACCTCACCCTCTCACCTTCCCCCCTACTCACAAGGCAGGCAGTGTCTGCATCTGTCATCTTTACTAGATGCTGTTCTTCCACTAACCTCATTGCAACTCCTCCAAGTCTCCGTCCACTACCTTGTATCCTTTTCCCTCTCGCTCATCATCCAACACTTCCCACACTGCCCCTACTGGATGGTATCGCGGTCGATTCGTCCCAACATTTCACTATAGCACAACGGTTTTGATTTGTCTAATCTTAGCAATTTCGCTTAGCTAGCTACATCCTCTTCCATCCTATCATCTCTTCCCTCTGCTCAAACCTTCTCCAACCTATCTCCTGATTCTGCTATCTCAACAGCTCCAGCTAGCTCCCCTTTCTGCATCCAGCACTGTAAAAACCCCTATCCTCCACTCAACTGAACCTCTCCCGATTAGTGGCTACGTGTTAGCTAGCTCACAGAACAGTTGTCTTTGCTGTCAGCCGAGCCAAGATAATTGTGAGTTTAGAGTGTGTAGTCTTAGGAGTGATTATCTTAATTTACCTCCTAGCCAGCTATTTTCCTCTTCTGTCACTGCTGCTAAAGCCAACTTTCTACCACGTCTAAATAGAACATCTGCCTCTAACCCTAGGAAGCTCTTTGCCACCTTCTCCTCCCAGGTGAATCCCCCATTTCATTTCCCTTACTGCAGATGACTTGTCAACCATTTTGAAAAGAAGGTGATTCCGATCCTCGCTTGACTCAACAACCCGGTCTAAGTCAAACGACACCGCTGGTTTGCTCAAACTGCCCTACCCTGTGCTCTGACCTCTTTTCCCTCTCTAGCTCCAGATATTGTCGTTCTTTTAACGCAACGGCCGTAACAACCTGCCCGCTTGACCAGCTATCCCCTAGCAGCACTGTCTTCTCCAGACTCAACGGAGACCTTGATTAGTGTAGTGTCAACAACGCAGCCACTGCCAGCTGGCCTACAAAGTCAACAACGCAGCCACTGCCAGAGCCTACTTCAGCAGTACTGTATCATTTTAAAAATTTTAGTCAATAAGATTCTTCCGATGTCAACAACTACAGACCAGTATCCCTTCGTGTAGTCCACTTGTCATTCCAAAACTCCTTGAACGTAGCCTCTTCTGTAGCTCTGTCAACTATGTCTCTGAATGACCTTCTTCCTCCAAATCAGTCAGGTTTCAAGACTAGTCATTCAACTGAGACTGCTCTTCTCTGTATCACGGAGGCGCTCCGCACTGCTAAAGCTAACTCTCTTCATCCTCTGCTCTCCCTTCTAGACCTATCGGCTTCTTCGATACTGTGAACCATCAGATCACTCCTCTCCACCCTCTCCGACTGGGCATCTCTCTTCGTCCGCCCACGTGTTTCCAGTCCTACCTGACAGGTTCTGGTCTGGTGGCGTGGCGAGAATCTGTCTCTCTCACCACGAGTGGTCATCTCACCTTTGGCTCCCCCAGGGCTCTGTTCTAGGCCCTCCTCCTATTCCATGCTGTCACCAGTCACTTGGCTCTGTCATCCTCACATGGTCTCTCCTATCATTTATGTTCAGACCACTCCAGGTTCAATCACCACCTTCCGGAGACACCTGAAACCCCACCTCTTTCAAGGAATACCTCTCACAGTTCTAAAGTTAATCCTTCTCACCCCCTTTGAGATTTAGATGCACTATTGTAAAGTGGCTGTTCCACTGGATGTCATTAGGTGAACGCACCAGGTTCCAAGTCTCATCTGATAAGAGCGATCTGCTAAATGATTTAAATGTAACTTTATCAGTCATTCCTCTCTGCCTCCTTCTTTCCAACCTCACCCTCTCACCTTCCCCCCACTCACAAGGCAGGCAATACGCCGACCTCAATGTCTGTCATAGACTATAGCAGTCACCTCCATGTCTGTCACTACTATAGCAGTGTCCTTTTCCCTCTGTCATCCAACACTTATCAGTGTCTATGTCTGTCGGATGGTGTCTATGTCTGTCATAGACTATAGCAGTATAGCAGTGTCTCTGTCCCCCGACTATAGCAGTATAGCAGTGTCTTCCATCTATCATCTCTTCCCTCTGCTCATAGACTATAGCAGTATAGCAGTCTCTGATGTCTGTCCTCAACTATAGCCTCTGTCCCTGTTCTGCATCCTTTGACTATAGCCCCTAGTATAGCAGTGTCTGTGTCCCGTCCTCCCGACTATATCAGTGTCTATGTCTGTCATAGAGCTCACAGAACAGTGCTCTATGGGCTGTCATAGACTATAGCAGTGTCTGTGTCTGTCATAGACTATAGCAGACCTGGCATCCTTTCACTCTGTCATAGACTATTCAGTGTCTGCTGCTATGTCATAGACTATAGCAGTATAGCAGTGTCTATGTCTGTCATAGACTATAGCAGTATAGCAGTGTCTGTGTCTGTCATAGACTATAGCAGTGTCTGTGTCTGTCATAGACTATAGCAGTGTCTGTGTCTGTCATAGACTATATCAGTGTCTACGTCTGTCACACTAGACCTACCCTATAGCTCTGTCTATGTCTGTCTAGATGATATCAGTGTCTTGTCTGTCATAGACTATAGCAGTTTCAATGTCTGCCATAGACTATCCAGTGTCTGTGTCTGTCATAGACTATAGCAGTATAGCAGTGTCTATGTCTGTCATAGACTATAGCAGTGATAGCAGTGTCTATGTCTTCATCTATAGCAGTAGCAGCAGTGTCTGTGTTCTGTCATAGACTATAGCAGTATAGCAGTGTCTGTCATAGACTAGACCAGTGTCCCTTCGTTTCTGTCATAGACTATAGCAGTATAGCAGTCCTGTGTCTGTCATAGACTATATCAGTGTCTATGTCTGTCATAGACTATAGCAGTGTCTATGTCTGTCATAGAATATCAGTGTCTATGTCTGTCCAAACTATAGCAGTTTCAAGACTGTCATAGACTATAGCAGTGTCTGTGTCTGTCATAGACTATAGCAGTGTCTGTGTCTGTCATAGACTAATCAGTGTCTGTGTCTGTCATAGACTATAGCAGTGTCTGTGTCTGTCATAGACTATAGCAGTGTCAGTGTCTGTCATAGACTATCCAGTGTCTGTGCATCTGTCATAGACTATATCAGTGTCTGTGTCTGTCATAGACTATAGCAGGTAGCAGTGTCTATGTCAGACGTCATCTCCACCGTCCCAGTGTGGGCTATGTCTGTCTAGACTATACACCAGTGTCTGTGTCTGTCATAGACCTAGCAGTGTCTGTCTATCATAGACTATAGTAGTGTCTGTGTCTCACATAGACTATATCTCCTTTCCCCCTGTCATAGACTATGTCTCTATAGCAGTGTCAATGTCTGTCATAGACTATAGCAGTGTCATTGCTGACGTCTGTCATAGACTATATCAGTGTCTATGTCTGTCATAGACTATAGCAGTGTCTATGTCTGCATGACTGGCAGTATAGCAGCTGTGTCTGTCATCAGACTCCAGTATAGCAGTGTCTTCATCCCGACTATGCAGTGTCCATGATCTCGCCATCACGGTTGACAACTCCATTGTGTCCTCCTCCCAGAGCGCTAAGAACCTCTGTGTCGTGATCCTGGACAAGCACCCTGTGTTCTCAACTAACATCAAGGCGGTGGCCCGTTCCTGTCTGGTTCATGCTCTACAACATCCGCAGTGTCTACGACCCTGCCTCACACAGGAAGTATAGCAGGTCCTAATCCAGGCACTTGTCATCTCCCGTCTGGATTACTGCATAGCTGTTGGCAGTGCTCCCTGCCTGTGCCATTAAACTATACAACTCATCCAGTCATAGACTATAGCAGTGTCTATGGTGTTCATAGACTTCCCAAGTTCTCTCAGTCACTGTGTCTGTCATAGACTGGCAGTATAGCAGTGTCTGTCATAGACTATAGCAGTGTCTGTGTCTGTCATAGACTATAGCAGTATAGCCTCCAGGTCTGTGTCCCGGCCCTACACCCAAACAAGGGCACTGTCTGTCATCCACCTAGCTGGCCTGTCTGTCCCTACCACTGAGGAAGTGTCTGTGTCTGTCATAGACAAAACTGTATAGCAGTGTCTGTGTCCCCCATAGAACAAATCAGTGTCTGTGTCTGTCATAGACAATCACCACCTTCCGGAGAGCACCTGAAACCCCACCTCTTCAAGGAATACCTAGGATAGGATAAAGTAATCCTTCTCAGACTATAAAAGTTTAGATGTCTGTCATTGACTATAGCAGTGTCTGTGTCTGGATGTCATTAGACTGATACCAATTTGTAAGTCGCTCTGGACTAAGAGCAGTCTGCTAAATGACTTAAATGTAACTATATCAGTGTCAATGTCTGTCATAGACTATAGCAGTGTCTGTGTCTGTCATAGACTATAGCAGTATAGCAGTGTCTGTGTCTGTCATAGACTATAGCAGTGTCTGTGTCTGTCATAGACTATAGCAGTATAGCAGTGTCTGTGTCTGTCATAGACTATAGCAGTGTCTGTGTCTGTCATAGACTATAGCAGTATAGCAGTGTCTGTGTCTGTCATAGACTATAGCAGTGTCTGTGTCTGTCATAGACTATAGCAGTATAGCAGTGTCTGTGTCTGTCATAGACTATAGCAGTGTCTGTGTCTGTCATAGACTATAGCAGTATAGCAGTGTCTGTGTCCCATCATAGACTATATCAGTGTCTATGTCTGTCATAGACTATAGCAGTGTCTATGTCTGTCATAGACTATAGCAGTGTCTGTGTCTGTCATAGACTATAGCAGTATAGCAGTGTCTGTGTCTGTCATAGACTATAGCAGTGTCTGTGTCTGTCATAGACTATAGCAGTGTCTGTGTCTGTCATAGACTATATCAGTGTCTACGTCTGTCATAGACTATAGCAGTATAGCAGTGTCTATGTCTGTCATAGACTATAGCAGTTTCAATGTCTGTCATAGACTATAACAGTGTCTGTGTCTGTCATAGACTATAGCAGTATAGCAGTGTCTGTGTCTGTCATAGACTATATCAGTGTCTGTGTCTGTCATAGACTATAGCAGTGTCTATGTCTGTCATAGACTATAGCAGTATAGCAGTGTCTGTGTCTGTCATAGACTATAGCAGTGTCTGTTTCTGTCATAGACTATAGCAGTGTCTGTGTCTGTCATAGACTATAGCAGTATAGCAGTGTCTGTGTCTGTCATAGACTATAGCAGTATAGCAGTGTCTGTGTCTGTCATAGACTATAGCAGTGTCTGTGTCTGTCATAGACTATAGCAGTGTCTGTGTCTGTCATAGACTATATCAGTGTCTACGTCTGTCATAGACTATAGCAGTATAGCAGTGTCTATGTCTGTCATAGACTATATCAGTGTCTATGTCTGTCATAGACTATAGCTGTATAGCAGTGTCTGTGTCTGTCATAGACTATAGCAGTATAGCAGTGTCTGTGTCTGTCATAGACTATAGCAGTATCTACGTCTGTCATAGACTATAGCAGTATAGCAGTGTCTGTCATAGACTATAGCAGTGTCTGTGTCTGTCATAGACTATAGCAGTGTCTGCGTCTGTCATAGACTATATCAGTGTCTGTGTCTGTCATAGACTATAGCAGTGTCTGTGTCTGTCATAGACTATAGCAGTGTCTGTGTCTGTCATAGACTATAGCAGTGTCTACATCTGTCATAGACTATAGCAGTATATCAGTGTCAATGTCTGTCATAGACTATAGCAGTGTCTATGTCTGTCATAGACTAAAGCAGTGTAATGTGTTTAACATGCAGTAGTTTTCCATAGCATATTGCAGTATACATTATTTTCTCGGCCTGTGTCCCAAATTGGACCCCTGGCTAAAAGTAGTGTACTAAATAGGGAATAGGGTACTGGTTGGGATGTAGGACTACATTACCTCGGTATAAACGATGGCGGTCATCCAGAACCTCTTACTGGGTCTAGGCACCGACAGCATGGCCCAGAGGAAGATGAGGATGGGGAGGACCAGGGTGACGCAGGAGGCTGACAGCATGTTGTTGAGGATGATGACTAGGTAACACACCATCTCAGAGTGGGCCACCAGCATGTTATACAGGGCATAGACCAACTGGAACACCAGGGGCTGGCCCACATAGAACCGCTCCGATCGCTTTAGCTCCTCATCATGGAACATCCTGATGGAGGGGAGAGAGGGAGGGGGATAGAGAGGGCAGGGGGAGAGGGAGGGGGATAGAGGGAGAGGGAGAGAGGGAGAGGTGAGAGGAGAGAGGGAGGGACGGGAGAGAGGGAGGAGGAGAAGGGAAGGTGAGAAGGGGGATAGAGGGAGAGGGAGAGAGGGAGGTGAGAGGAGAGAGGGAGGGACGGGGAGAGGGAGTCCCAGAGAGGGAGGGGATAGAGGGAGGGGGAGGGTGGGGGAGAGAGGGAGAAGAGGAGGGGGATAGAGGGAGAGGGGGAGGGAGAGGTGAGAGGGAGGGGATAGAAGAGGGAGAGAGGAGACCTCTGACTGGGGAGGGGATGGCCCAGGGAGAGATGAGGAGGGGAGGACCAGGGTGGGAGGAGGGAGAGATGGAGGAGGATGAGACTAGGGGAAGAGAGGGAGGGGGAGAGAGGGAGAGGGAGGGGGAGATGAGAGGAGGGGGATAGACCAGAGGGAGAGAGGGGAGGTGAGAGGAGAACCGGGACGGGGAGAGAGGGAGGAACATCCTGAGGGAGGGGGAGAGAGGGAGGGGGAGAGAGGGAGAGGGAGGGGAGAGAGGGAGAGGTGAGAGGGAGGGGATAGAGGGAGAGGGAGAGAGGGGAGATAGAGGGAGAGGGAGAGGGGAGAGGTGAGAGGGAGGGGGATAGAGGGAGAGGGAGAGAGGGAGAGGTGAGAGGGAGGGGGATAGAGGGAGGGAGAGAGGGAGGTGAGAGGAGAGAGGGAGGGACGGGGAGAGATGGAGGAGGAGAGAGGGAGGGGAAGAGAGGGAGGGGAGAGAGGGGAGGGGAGGGGGAGAGGGGAGGGGGAGATAGGGAGGGGATAGAGGGAGGGGAGAGAGGGAGAGGTGAGAGAGGAGAGAGGGAGGAGGAGAGGGGAGGGAAGAGAGGAGGGGGAGAGGGAGGGTGGAGGGTGGGGGAGAGGGGAGGGTGGAGGGTGGGGGGAGAGGGAGGGGAGAGAGGAGAGGAGAGAGGAAGGGGGAGAGGGAAGGGGAGAGGGAGGGGGAGGAGGGAGAGGGGGAGAGGGAGAGGGGAGGGGGGAGAGGGAGAGGGGGTAGAAGGAGGGGGGGGCGGGGGAGGGGGAGGGTGGGGGGATATTAGCTAAAGTGCAAAAAAAAGATCTGGCAACCAAGCTAGGATGGAGGTGTGAATGTTTCCTATTAGAATCAAGGTTTGCGTTTGAAGGTGTTGAATGACGTTCAGAGTTAAAAATGTATTTGATAACCGATGTTGTATAATTCCAGGTGGTCCCAGTAGTCATGTTGAGATGTGGTGTGTTCCACCATACTCTATAGCAAACGGGCTATAAAAGCACAGTGTCGAAGCCACACCAGTGTGCCTTGAGGAAACTCTCAGGTGTGCCTTGAGGAAACTCTTCAGGTGTGCCTTGAGGAAACTCTTCAGGTGTGCCTTGAGGAAACTCTCAGGTGTGCCTTGAGGAAACTCGCAGGTGTGCCTTGAGGAAACTCGCAGGTGTGCCTTGAGGAAACTCGCAGGTGTGCCTTGAGGAAACTCGCAGGTGTGCCTTGAGGGTGTGCCTTGAGGAAACTCGCAGGTGTGCCTTGAGGAAACTCGCAGGTGTGCCTTGAGGAAACTCTCAGGTGTGCCTTGAGGAAACTCGCAGGTGTGCCTTGAGGAAACTCTCAGGTGTGCCTTGAGGAAACTCTCAGGTGTGCCTTGAGGAAACTCTCAGGTGTGCCACAAAACATCTCCTAATCGTGATAATATAATCAGTCACTGATAAACGTGACCTGTGGAATGCACATTGGACTGTTGACTTGGGAGCACTTAGTGGAGGTCAGATAAAACAGTAAACATCCCATGGTTACAGCTGTTGTTTTAGGTCCAGTTTATCATTTGAGGAGAGAGCATCACAAGCAAAGTAATTTGTATAATTTAATTTCGCCTGTGAGAACTTCGCCTGTGAGAATCGGATTAGGCTTAGCTGAACCACAGCCTCTGGTACTGTATGTCTCTGGTCTTAGCTGAACCATCTGGTACTGTATGTCTCTGGTCTTAGCTGGACCATCTGGTACTGTATGTCTCTGGTCTTAGCTGAACCATCTGGTACTGTATGTCTCTGGTCTTAGCTGAACCATCTGGTACTGTATGACTCTGGTCTTAGCTGAACCATCTGGTACTGTATGACTCTGGTCTTAGCTGAACCATCTGGTTCTGTATGTCTCTGGTCATTAGCTGAACCATCTGGTACTGTATGTCTCTGGTCTTAGCTGGACCACAGTCTCTGGTAATGTATGTCACAAACTCACAGAACGGGACCGCAGAGTACTGAAGTGGTAGGCCACACAAACTCACAGAACGGGACTGCAGAGTACTGAAGTGGTAGGCCACACAAACTCACAGAACGGGACCGCAGAGTACTGAAGTGGTAGGCCACACAAACTCACAGAACAGGACCGCAAGCCTAAGATAAGATCAGATATAAGATAAGCTAAGATCACCATGCACAATGCTAAGCGTCAGCTGGAGTGGTGTAAAGCTCGCCGCCATTGGACTCTGGAGTGATGAATCACGCTTCACCATCTGGCAGTCCGACGGACGAATCTGGGTTTGCGGATGCTAGGAGAACGCTATCTGCCCGAATGTATAGTGCCAACTACTGTATAAAGTTTGGTGGATGAGGAATAATGGCCTGGGGCTGTTTTTCATGGTTTGGGCTCCTTAGTTCCAGTGAAGGGAAATCTTAACGCTACAGCATACAATGACATTCTAGACTATTCTGTGCTGCCAACTTCGTGGAAACAGTTTGGAGAAGGCCCTTTCCTGTTTCAGCTTGACAATGCCCATGTGCACAAAGCGAGGTCCATACAGAAATAGTTTGTTCAGATCGGTGTGGAAGAACATGACTGGCCTGTGCAGAGCCCTGACCTCAACCCCATTGAACACCTTTGGGATGAATTGGAACGCCGACTGCGAGCCAGGCCTAATCGCCCAACATCAGTGCCCGACCTCACTAATGCTCTTATGGCTGAATGGAAGCAAGTCCCCAGCAACAATGTTCCAACATCTAGTGGAAAGACTTCCCAGAAGAGTGGAGGCTGTTATAGCAGCAATGTTCCAACATCTAGTGGAAAGTCTTCCCAGAAGAGTAGAGGCTGTTATAGCAGCAATGTTCCAACATCTAGTGGAAAGCCTTCCCAGAAGAGTGGAGGCTATTATAGCAGCAATGTTCCAACATCTAGTGGAAAGCCTTCCCAGAAGAGTGAAAGCCAGTATAGCAGCAAAGGGGAGGGGACCAACTCCATATTAATACTCATGATTAATACTCAAGCTTCCCACAATAAGTTGGGTTAATATTGTCCCATGGCTTTTTTATGGCGGTTTTGGAGCAGTGGCTTCTTTCTTGCTGAGCGGCCTTTCAGGTTATGTCGATATAGGACTTGTTTTATTGTGGATATAGATACTTTGTACCTGTTTCTACCAGCATCTTCACAAGGTCTTTTGCTGCTGTTCTGGGATTGATTTGCACTTTTCACAACAAAATACGTTCATCTCTAGGAGACAGAACACGTCTCCTTCCTGAGCGGTATGATGGCTGCGTGGTCCCATGGTGTTTATACTTGCGTACATTTGTTTGTACAGATGAACGTGGTACCTTCAGGCGTTTGGAAATTGCTCTCAAGGATGAACCAGACTTGTAGAAGTCTACTATTCTTCTTCTGAGGTCTTGGCTGATTTCTTTAGATTTTCCCATGATGTCAAGCAAAGAGGCACTGAGTTTGAAGGTTGGACTTGAAATACATCCACAGGTACACTTCCAATTGACTCAAATGATGTCAATTAGCCTATCAGAAGCTTCTAAAGCCATGACATCATGAATTTTCCAAGCTGTTTAAAGGCAAAGTCAACTTAGTGTATGTAAACTTCTGACCCACTGAAATTGTGATGCAGTGAATTATAAGTGAAATAATCTGTCTGTAAACAATTGTTGGAAAAATGACTTGTGTCATGCATAAAGTAGATGTCCTAACTGACTTGCCAAAACTATAGTTTGTTAACAAGAAATGTGTGGAGTGGTTGAAAAACAAGTTAATGACTCCAACCTAAGTGAATGTAAACTTCTGACTTCAACTGTATATATATTACACTCAGTACATAACTAGAGACATTATTAACATTAGTGTGTCTCATCCACTTACTTGTTGAGCAGCAGTTCGCTGGCGGTCAGCTCAGTGGTCAGTGAGGGCAGCAGGGGATCGTCCAGATAGTCTGACCGGCTGGTGTCTGGGGTCATCGCCATCATCCTCTTATCGTCCCTGTCGCTCTCATCCTCACTCACCTCCAGTCGGTCAAAGCTCACCGCCTCCATGACAAAAATAATAATAATTCATAATAATAATATAATAATTCATAATTCATTTAGTTGACCCTTTTCATTATACAACAATTACCAAGGGCTACCGTGTGAGAAATCAAATGATTAATCAATCAATCAATCAAATGTATTTTATAAAGCCGTTTTAACATGAGCAGTTGTCACAAAGTGTTTTACAGTAAACCGTCCCGACCCCAAAAAGCAAGCAAAGCAGAAGTGAAAGCAGGGGCCAGGAAAAACTCCCTAGAAGGAAGAAATCTAGAACGGAACCCGGCTCAGAGTGACAAAGGACATAGAGAACCAACCTTGTTGTAGCTGGAAGGCACGTCGGTGTCCGAGGTGTTTGGAGCATCCGAGGTGTCCAGCTGACCCGCCCGGCCCGGCTCCTCTGTGTTCCGGTACTCTTGCCGGACACCCCCATCGTCACTGTCAGTGGTACAGTCCTGGGACCCTGATCGAAGGGCCAGGAAGGTCGAAGTTGGACCGTCTACCCTGAAGGAGGGGACCTCCACTGGGCCTGGAGTCTCCCATGGATCCCACTGGTCCCTCTCCTCCTCCTCAGTGGTCACTCCATCACCACCACTCCACCAGGGGCTTCCCTCAGCCCCCTCTGTCTCCGGATGTGAGGGTCCCAAGGGTTCATTCTGCCTGTCCTCCCCCTGGTCCTGTTCGTCATCCACCTCCTCGATGGTGTCATTGGTGCCTTGCCGTGAATAGAGAGTGATGCACTGAGTCGCCTCGCTGTGGGGGGGGACAGACAGACAGACAGACAGACAGACAGACAGACAGACAGACAGACAGACAGACAGACAGACAGACAGACAGACAGACAGGAGGGAGGGAGGGAGGGAGGGAGGAAGTTACTGGTTACTGTCACTCCTCAGTACTGTATTCACACAGTTGAGAGTATTTGGGTGACACTCACTCAACAGGCCAATGTATCGTTGTGTAGTTTCATGACTGACAAACTGACATCGTATTCAACGTGAAGGGAATAATCCTCAAAAATTGACAGTAGTTTGTGAAGTTTGAGGAACAGAAACAAACCACATATAATGATGAGAATAATCAGCAACCCATAAACAGAACATGGGTGATAATCAACTACCCATAAACAGAACATGGGTGATATTCAACTACCCATAAACAGAACATGGGTGATAATCAACTACCCATAAACAGAACATGGGTGATATTCAACTACCCATAAACAGAACATGGGTGATATTCAACTACCCATAAACAGAACATGGGTGATAATCAACAACCCATAAACAGAACATGGGTGATAATCAACAACCCATAAACAGAACATGGGTGATAATCAACAACCCATAAACAGAACGTGGGTGATCATCAACAACCCATAAACAGAACGTGGTGATAATCATCAGAACATGGGTGATAATCAACAACCCATAAACAGAACGTGGTGATAATCAACAACCCATAAACAGAACATGGGTGATAATCAACAACCCATAAACAAAACATGGTGATAATCAACAACCCATAAACAGAACATGGGTGATAATCAACAACCCATAAACAGAACGTGGGTGATCATCAACAACCCATAAACAGAACGTGGGTGATAATCAACAACCCATAAACAGAACATGGGTGATAATCAACAACCCATAAACAGAACGTGGGTGATAATCAACAACCCATAAACAGAACATGGGTGATAATCAACAACCCATAAACAAAACATGTGTGATAATCAACAACCCATAAACAGAACATGGGTGATAATCAACAACCCATAAACAGAACATGGGTAATAATAAACAACCCATAAACAGAACATGGGTGATAATCAACAACCCATAAACAGAACGTGGGTGATAATTAACAACCCATAAACAGAACATGGGTGATAATCAACAACCCATAAACAGAACATGGGTGATAATCAACAACCCATAAACAGAACATGTGTGTGTGTGTGAGGGGAGGAAGAGGAGGAGGAATAAGAGGAAGAGGTTTTTGGCTTGGACCAGGCACCTGGACACTTGGCTGCTGCTGCTGTCAGTCGACTTGGAGGCGTCCAGGCCGTAAATGTTACAGAGTTTGGGCCGGACACGCTCGCTGGTTCTGGGAATGGGAACGTCTGACGGCATTCCGTCCAGCTCATCCAGCGTGTCTTGGCGGGAGAACAGCATGGTGGCCTCAGTGTAGGCACTGACGGAGAGATGAGCAATAAACGAGTGGAATGACACAATGGTTACAACATGGCTTTCACATGACACGGCTAACGATGTGGAAGTTTCCAAATGGTAAAGTTGGTGGGGAGGTTATGGCCGAATGTACTGTAGAATGTGATTCCTCATCTCTCAGCCTGTATCCTGAAGATACGGATCAAGCCATAGAATGACATATAGAATGCAATAACAGGATATCTCACTAACAGGATATCTCAATAACAGGATATCTCACTAACAGGATATCTCAATAACAGGATATCTCAATAACAGGATATCTCAATAACAGGATATCTCAATAAAGGATATCTCAATAACAGGATATCTCAATAACAGGATATCTCAATAACAGGATATCTGAAGCACTCTACTCGGTCTCTCGAAGATACAGTGCCGTGAAAAAGCATTTGCCCTATTTCTAATTATCTCTATTTTTGCATATTTTTAATACTGAATGTTATCAGATCTTCAACCAAAACCTAATTTATTTTAATTTGCATTGAAACTTTATTTAACTAGGCAAGTCAGCTATTAGATAAAGGGAACCTGAGTGAATAAATAACACAACAATTACATACCTGTATATATTATTTCATAAGTAAAGTTATGCAAAATCAAAAAATAAGTAATTACTCCCTGTAGTTGGTGATCAGTCTCTCACGTCGCTGTGGAGGAATTTTGGCCCACTCTTCCATGCAGAACTACTTTAACTCAGCGACATTTGTGGGTTTTCAAGCATGAACGGCTAGTTTCAAGTCCTGCCACAGCATCTCAATTGGGAGTAGGTCTTGACTTTGACTAGGCCGTTCCAAAACTTAGTGTTCTTGGGCACAGGGACTATGGTGGTCTGCTTGAAACATGTTGGTATTACAGACTCAGTCAGGGACAGATTGAAAATGTCAGTGAAGACACTTGCCACTTGGTCAGCGCATGCTCGGAGTACACGTCCTGGTAATCCGTCTGGCCCCGCAGCCTTGTGAATGTTGACCTGTTTAAAGGTCTTACCTACTTCGGCTACGGAGAACATGATCACACATTCATCCGGAACAGCTGATGCTCTCATGCGTGCCTCAGTGTTGTTTGCCTCAAAGCGAGCATAGAAGTAATTTAGCTCGTCTGGTAGGCTCATGTCACTGGGCAGCTCGCGGCTGTGCTTCCCTTTGTAGTCTGTAATAGTTTGCAAGCCCTGCCACATCTGACGAGCGTTGGAGCCGTTGAAGTACGATTCAATCTTCGTCCTGAATTGACGCTTTGCCTGTTTGATGGTTCTTCAGAGGGCATAGCAGGATTTCTTATAAGCTTCCGGGTTAGAGTCCCGCACCTTGAAAGCGGCAGCTCTACCATTTAGATCATTGCGAATGTTGCCTGTAATCCATGGCTTCTGGGGTATGTACGTACAGTCACAGTGTGGACGACATTCTCGATGCACTTCTTGATAAAGCCAGAACTGATGTGGTGTACTCCTCAATGTCATCGGAAGAATCCCGGAGCATGTTCCAGTCTGTGCTGCAAAACAGTCCTGTAGTTTAGCATCTGCTTCATCTGACCACTTTTTTATTGACCGAGTCACAGGCGCTTCCTGCTTTAATTTTTGCTTGTAAGCCGGATTCAGGAGGATAGAGCTATGGTCGGATTTACCAAATGGAGGGCGAGGGAGAGCTTTGTACATGTCTCTGTGTGTAGAGTAAAGGTGATCTAGAATTGTTTTCCCTCTGGTTGCACATTTAACATGTTGATGGAAATTTGGTAGAACAGATTTAAGATTCACTGCATTAAAGTCCCCGGTCACTAGGAGCGCTGCCTCTGGGTGAACGGTTTCCTGTTTGTTTATTTCCTTATACAGCTGACTGAATGTGGACTCCTCTTTCACCCCAGCTGCCAAACTAACCCTGATTCAGATGACCATCCTACCCATGCTAGGTTATGGAGAAGTAATTTATAGATCAGCAGGTAAGGGTGCTCTCTCAAGCGGCTAGATGTTCTTTACCATTCGGCCATGAGATTTGCCACCAATGCTCCTTATAGGACACATCACTGCACTCTATACTCCTCTGTAAACTGGTAATCTCTGTATACCCGTCGCAAGACTCACTGGTTGATACTTATTTATAAAACCCTCTTAGACCTCACTCCCCCCTATCTGAGATATCTACTGCAGCCCTCATCCTCCACATACAACACCCATTCTGCCAGTCACATTCTGTTAAAGGTCCCCAACGGGTTAGAAGAAGCCTACATAACCAACCCATAAAGTCAAATTTAACACCCATATAATCAGCTATATAAACTGTAATATTGATTTATCCTGCAAGAGAAGGGGTTCAATTGGTAACATACATTTTGTGTCTTCTTCTAATGCCTCTTAAGGGGAAAGTAATCTAAAAGTAACTGAATGTAATCAGACTACGTTACTGGGTTTCCAATTGAGGATATCCGACTGTATCATGCACACCCTTGTAGTTGCACCGATTCGTCGGCTGTGTTCCCTCACGCCAGTGAGGAAGTTCAACAAAGTGAGGGTGTTAACGGCGGTTATGGCGCTAAAAGTACCCGAATGTAATCTAAAAGTACCCGGTAATCTAAAAGTACCCGAATGTAATCTAAAAGTACCTGAATGTAATCTAAAAGTACCCGAATGTAATCTAAAAGTACCTGAATGTAATCTAAAAGTACCCGAATGTAATCTAAAAGTACCCGAATGTAATCTAAAAGTACCCGAATGTAATCAGATTACAATTTTGGACAGGTAACTAGTAACTGTAATGGATTACATTTAGAAAGTAACCTACCCAAACCTGCTTACCTGGATATACTATCCCTGGAGGCCATAGATACAATGGAGTCCTGACTCTCCATACGATAGCTGCCTCTCCTTCTACGGACCCTGTGAGACCAGGACACACTGTCCTCCTCAATGAGCCGGTCCAGACTGGAGCCCTGCGACGTGTGTATACGCATCTGCTTCTGGTAGTACACATGGATACTGTCTCTGGATGGGACATTACCCTGTAGGGGAATTACACATTAATATAGGTTACATATAGGTTATATATATATGTTGTCATTGATTGATCTGCTTCTGGTAGTACACATGGATACTGACTCTGGACAGGACGTTACCCTCTAGGGAGTGGTTTTATGGTTAGGATCAAGATCGTCACTGATTCTCTATTTTGCTAAAAAAAAAAAAAATCTTAAGGAGTGGATCAGCTTTAATATTGTTGCTTCCATCAATTGTCTGCATCATTTCCAATTTCCCATATATTTTTGGGGTAAATATATATATATAAAAAATATATATAAAAAAAAAATATATATATATATATATACATACATATATACATACATACCCATATATATATATATATATATATATATATATACACATATATGTATACATAATCATTCATACAAATACACATATATACATACTTTTTAAAGAATATACCTTAATTATTCCCCCAAGCCCGACCACCCTTCCCCCAATTGGACTAAACTAATAAACACTTAGGCTTCTACCTTCAGTTTATACATACTATACACATTTTACAGACACAATCTATTTTACAATAGTTATATTTTGTTTGTTTTTAGTCCTTCCTCTATTTCTGATGTCCATCCAGTTTGATTTCTATTTGTAACTCTGCTATTTCACAACAATTCTGAACCTATATTCATTTGACAGACCACTGTATGTTTTACATTGTTTATCTTGTTATTAGTCCCACCCTTCAGCTCCGTTCAACCCCTCCCATCTATCTCTTAACACCATCCAGTCCCACCCTTCAGCTCCGTTCAACCCCTCCCATCTATCTCTTAACACCATCCAGTCCCACCCTTCAGCTCCGTTCAACCCCTCCCATCTATCTCTTAACACCATCCAGTCCCACCCTTCAGCTCCATTCAACCCCTCCCATCTATCTCTCAACACCATCCAGTCCCACCCTTCAGCTCCGTTCAACCCCTCCCATCTATCTCTTAACACCATCCAGTCCCACCCTTCAGCTCCATTCAACCCCTCCCATCTATCTCTTAACACCATCCAGTCCCACCCTTCAGCTCCGTTCAACCCCTCCCATCTATCTCTCAACACCATCCAGTCCCACCCTTCAGCTCCATTCAACCCCTCCCATCTATCTCTCAACACCATCCAGTCCCACCCTTCAGCTCCATTCAACCCCTCCCATCTATCTCTTAACACCATCCAGTCCCACCCTTCAGCTCCATTCAACCCCTCCCATCTATCTCTCAACACCATCCAGTCCTTCAGCTCCATTCAACCCCTCCCATCTATCTCTCAACACCATCCAGTCCCACCCTTCAGCTCCATTCAACCCCTCCCATCTATCTCTCAACACCATCCAGTCCCACCCTTCAGCTCCATTCAACCCCTCCCATCTATCTCTTAACACCATCCAGTCCCACCCTTCAGCTCCATTCAACCCCTCCCATCTATCTCTGAACACCATCCAGTCCCACCCTTCAGCTCCATTCAACCCCTCCCATCTATCTCTTAACACCATCCAGTCCCACCCTTCAGCTCCGTTCAACCCCTCCCATCTATCTCTGAACACCATCCAGTCCCACCCTTCAGCTCCATTCAACCCCTCCCATCTATCTCTCAACACCATCCAGTCCCACCCTTCAGCTCCATTCAACCCCTCCCATCTATCTCTCAACACCATCCAGTCCCACCCTTCAGCTCCATTCAACCCCTCCCATCTATCTCTCAACACCATCCATTTTGAATTTCTATTTGCCATATATTTTTAACTGTGCTGTGATGCTTCACAAAGTACTTAACCTTTCTATTCTCATAGCTTCTACAGATTGTACATTAAAAATAAACATTTTTGCTAAAATAATTATTATATTATTGATTGATTGAGTACGGCTTTTCAAATCAGCCAGTATTGCTATCTGCAGCGTTAGTTCTAGGCAAATGTTGCAATTCTTCAGCCATTCCTGGACCTGTGACCAAAAATGAGCTACATATGGACAATACCAAAATAAATGATCTAATGACTCTGCCTCCTCACAGCAGAATCTGCAGAGCTGGGAAGATTGTATCCCCCATATATATAACATTCTATTGGTAGCAAGAATTTTGTATAGTAATTTAAATTGAAAAATTTGAAGTTTTGAATCCGGCTTTGTTTTGCGTATCAATTCATAAACCATGTGCCATGGAATGGGTACATCGAAAATCTCTTCCCAACTATTTTGCGATTCATATGGCTGTCAATTTTTTGGTCCTTAAATGAAATTGGAATACGTTTTTACATATATCAATTCTTCTTTAACCATTTATGTTCTTTAAAACAGGGCCGACAGACAAGTTCCTTACTTTTCCCCCCTTCTACTTGCCTCTTCCATTTTTGTGGTAATGCTGCAATTAGTTGGTTGTAATTTTGGGTAGAGCAGACATTCCCATATGTCTGTGTTAGCTGCAGGTGTGACATAACTCCACCAGTCCTATTTATGATATAAAATGATACCTTTTTTTTGTAATCTATTTTTTTTTTTTATCAATTAGTATATTTGAGTTTAACCACAATATTTGTTGTATTATTTGTTCTGTCTTTTCAAGTGGATTAAACTGAAATTGCAACCAACTTTCTAAGGCTTGTTTAGGAAATAACAATATTTTGGAGATTGCGTTTTCAAACAACCGAAAGTGGCCATTCTTGAACATAGGATGAGACATTCCTACCGATTTACTAGAGAAGCATTTTGGATTTAAGTATAACTTTTGTATGACTGATGCCTTTAGTAAGAGGTCTAACGCTTTAATATTTAATCATTTCTGCCCTCCGAATTCATATTCATTATATAAATAGGCCCTTTTGATTTTGTCTGGCTTTCCATTCCAAATAAAATTGAATATTTTTGGTTCATATTATTTAAAAAGCAGGTCACTAGGTATAGGCAAAACCATAAGCAAATAGGTAAACTGTGATATAACTAAGGAGTTAATCAGGGTGATTTTTGCCACAAATAGACAGGTATTTTCCTTTCCATGGCAGCAAGATCTTATCTATTTTTGCTAACTTTCTATTAAAATGTATTGGAGTGAGTTCATTTCTTTCTTTCTTTAGAGACTCTAATTGTGGTTTTAAAGAAAACATGAATCATCAGCGTACAATGATACCTTTGTTTTTAAGCCAAGTCTAATCCCTTAATATTATTGCTGGATCTAATTTTAACAGCTAACATTTCGATGGCAATAATAAATAGATATGCCGATAGTGGACAACCTTGTTTTACTCCTCTTGATAGTTTAAAACTTTCTGAGATGTAGCCATTATTTATTATTTGTGACGACCCTCCCACTCTGTCTGCCGTATTCTCTCTGTTATTTCCTTATTAGGATGCTGGTGGGCGGAGTTGGGAGGGTCGTCAGCTACATGGGAAACACCTGGGCCCGGTGTCTCCCAGGATAAATACACCACTTCCCCATTCATGGAGGAGACTCTCTCCATGCAGACACCCTCTGTAGATTGTGTTGTGGTTCTTGATGGCCGTTTGTTTGTTTGTTTGCTTTGGCACCTTTCATCACCCTGCATTATCACATTCACGCATGCAAAACACTCACTTACACTACTGATTACTGATTACACACACCACTGTATATTATATTTATTTGCTTTAGGTAATAAATATATATCTTTCTACTCATTATCTCCACGTTGTCTCCCTTTGTTACGGGCTTTGAGCCGGTTCGTGACATATTTTACACATAGGGTTACTATACATAACTTTAACCCATTTTATAAGAGATTCTCCTAAATTGAAATATTCCAGGCATTTATATATAAACTCCAGTCGTACTTTATCAAAAGCCTTTTCAAAATCAGCTATGAAAACCAGGCCTGGTGTCCCCGATATTTCTAGTGTTCTATTGTTTCCAGTACTTGTCTTATATTATCTCCAATGTATCGTCCATGTAATAAACCTGTCTGATTAGGATGAATAATAATATCTGACAAAACCTTTTTAATTCTATGCACCAAGCATTATACTAGAATTTTTGCATCACAACACTGAAGTGTAAGAGGCCTCCATTTTGTCACGCCCTGGTCTAAGTATTTTGTGTTTATCTTTATGTATTGGGTCAGGCCAGGGTGTGGCATGGAGTTTTTGTATTGTGGTGTGTTTTGTCTGGGGGTTTTGGTGTGTATGTTAGTGGGATTGTAGCTTAGTAGGGTTTTCTAGGAAAGTCTATGGCTGTCTGGAGTGGTTCTCAATCAGAGGCAGGTGGTTATCGTTGTCTCTGATTGGGAACCATATTTAGGCAGCCATATTCTTTGGTTGTATTGTGGGTGATTGTCCTTAGTGTCCTTGTAACTATCTACTGTTAGTTTGCACCAGTTTAGGCTGTTTCGGTTTTCATTACGTTTATTGTTTTTTGTAGATATTGTATTTAGATTCGTGTTACGTTTGTTTATTAAAATATGGATCGCAATATACACGCTGCATTTTGGTCCGACTCTCCTTCACCATTAGAAAACCGTTACACATTTTTATTAATGGACTGGATCTTTATATACACTACTTGGGTCCTGTTTCAGTAATAATGATATCTGACCTTCTTGTTGCATGTCTGATAATCTACCATTTATATAGGAGTGGATAAAACATGGTAATAATGGTCCTTTGAGTATATCAAAAGGTTTAGTATGTATGGTATGCCGTCCAGCCCTGGAGTTTTCCCAGCCTTAAAGGCTTTAACTGCATCAAGCAGTCCCTCCTCTGTAATTTGGGCTTCACATGAGTCTTTCTGTACAGATTTTATTTTGACATTATTAACAGGGAAAAAATCCATACAATTAGTTTCAGTTAGTGGAGATCGAGGAGCCTGAAATGAAAACATATGCTTAAAGTACTTTACTTCCTCTTTCAAAATATCATTTGGTGAATCATGCGTGACTCCATTTTGTTTGATAGCATTTCTGTTGAAAATAATTTGGTGTATTTTTCCCCATATTCCATCCAGTTCTCTTTATTTTTTATAATATATTACACTGGATCTTTCTGGAATAAGTTCCTCCATTTCTTTTTGTTTTTCCTCTAACTTATTCTGTGCCTTTATGGTACCGTTTTTATTGCTATCTAACTGTACTGTTAGTCCTTCAGTTTCCTTTGTTAATATGGACTCTCTTGATCTAAATTGCTTTTGTTTTATAGATGAGTACTGAATTGCATGGCCTCTAAAGGCACATTTAAAAGTGGCCGATATAATAAGGGGATCTGCTGTACCTAGGTTATGTCTAAAAAAGTCTGTTATAAATTCTTCTGTCCTAGTTCTAAACAAGTTATCATCTAGTAGGCTTTGATTAAATTTCCAATATCCTCGCCCACATGGAAATTCTGTAAGAGTAATATATATATGCCAATTATGTGATGATCCGACCGCATTCTGGCCCCTATCAACACTTTTTAAACTTCTGGTGCCAGAGAGAATGGCATAAGAAAGTAATCGAGATGCTTGATTAAGCCTCCGCCATGCACAGTGGGGCAAAAAAATATTTAGTCAGCCACCAATTGTGCAAATTCTCCCACTTAAAAAGATGAGAGAGGCCTGTAATTTTCATCATAGGTACACTTCAACTATGACAGACAAAAAAGTGTTGGAGCGAGGATATTGGAAATTTAATCAAAGCCTACTAGATGATACTAGATGGACAGAAGAATTTATAACGGACTTTTTTAGACATAACCTAGGTTGAGGGGGCAGTGCTGCTCTTGGTTTCTGACTGCATTTTGGCTGCATACACACCGCTTACAGCAGGCCCATAAAACAGTTAGGGACTTCTCTTTAGTATCTCTTTAGTATCTGGGTCATTCAGGTGGGTGTCTAGGGTATAGGGTTGTGGACCGTTCCATCAATATAGGATCGTAAATAAATTAGATGTATAATTTATTTTTTAAATGTAGTTCCCCATGACAGGACAATAAATAAATTAAATGTATAATTTATTTTAAAAATGTAGGTCCCAATTATAGGACAATAAATAAATTAAATGAATAATTTATTTTAAAACACTGTTCCACCATGATAGGACAATAAATAAATAAGATGTATAATTCATTATAAAAGTATATCCATCATCTGAACAACATTGAAAGCCTTCCCACAGCAATACATTGGCTCTGGGATATGCAACCATTTCCTTTCTCACTCAACGCTACCAAACACCAAAAAACACACACCACGCCTTCCACACATACTGGGCCTTCTGTTTACAGAGAGGGTGTTTTTTTTCTCCACCATGTTCAATTAGTGCTTTTGTGTTCCAGCCCTCCTCCCAGAGCGCTAAGAACCTTGGCGTGATCCTGGACAACACCCTGTCGTTCTCAACTAACATCAAGGCGGTGGCCCGTTCCTGTAGGTTCATGCTCTACAACATCCGCAGAGTACAACCCTGCCTCACACAGGAAGCGGCGCAGGTCCTAATCCAGGCACTTGTCATCTCCCGTCTGGATTACTGCAACTCGCTGTTGGCTGGGCTCCCTGCCTGTGCCATTAAACCCCTACAACTCATCCAGAACGCCGCAGCCCGTCTGGTGTTCAACCTTCCCAAGTTCTCTCACGTCACCCCGCTCCTCCGCTCTCTCCACTGGCTTCCAGTTGAAGCTCGCATCCGCTACAAGACCATGGTGCTTGCCTACGGAGCTGTGAGGGGAACGGCACCTCAGTACCTCCAGGCTCTGATCAGGCCCTACACCCAAACAAGGGCACTGCGTTCATCCACCTCTGGCCTGCTCGCCTCCCTACCACTGAGGAAGTACAGTTCCCGCGCAGCCCAGTCAAAACTGTTCGCTGCTCTGGCCCCCCAATGGTGGAACAAACTCCCTCACGACGCCAGGACAGCGGAGTCAATCACCACCTTCCGGAGACACCTGAAACCCCACCTCTTTCAGGAATACCTAGGATAGGATAAAGCAATCCTTCTCACCCCCCTTAAAAGATTTAGATGCACTATTGTAAAGTGGCTGTTCCACTGGATGTCTTAAGGTGAACGCACCAATTTGTAAGTCGCTCTGGATAAGAGCGTCTGCTAAATGACTTAAATGTAAATGTAAATTAGTGAGCTTTGAAGATAGACAGAAAAGCTATATTTTTTGTTGTGTTATTACAATCCATAACCGGGCATTAATTGTGTGATTCCTTATTTGTTTCCTAAATAGCCATGGAGTAGTCTTTGTGTCTCTGAACAACTGGTTGTCAATATACGGTTTATTGACTACGAAAGCTATGCGTTTCCCATTCAATCTATTTTCCTTGAAAATTGGATACAGAACTTTACGCGCGTTCTGCAATTTCCTTCGGGAACTGGTCATTCTTTCAGTTTCCTTCGGGAACTGGTCATTCCTTCAGTTTTCCTTCGGGAACTGGTCATTCGCTCAGTTTCCTTCGGGAACTGGTCATTCCTTCAGTTTCCTTCGGGAACTGGTCATTCCTTCAGTTTCAGGTCATTCCTTTTCGGGAACTGGTCATTCCTTCAGTTTCCTTCGGGAACTGGTCATTCCTTCAGTTTCCTTCGGGAACTGGTCATTCGCTCAGTTTCCTTCGGGAACTGGTCATTCGCTCAGTTTCCTTCGGGAACTGGTCATTCGCTCAGTTTCCTTCGGGAACTGGTCATTCCTTCAGTTTCCTTCGGGAAGTGGTCATTCCTTCAGTTTCCTTCGGAAACTGGTCATTCCTTCAGTTTCCTTCGGGAACTGGTCATTATCTCAGTTTCCTTCGGGAACTGGTCATTCGTTCAGTTTCCTTCGGGAACTGGTCATCCGCTCAGTTTCCTTCGGGAACTGGTCATCCGTTCAGTTTCCTTCGGGAACTGGTCATCCGTTCAGTTTCCTTCGGGAACTGGTCATCCGTTCAGTTTCCTTCGGGAACTGGTCATCCGCTCAGTTTCCTTCGGGAACTGGTCATTCGTTCAGTTTCCTTCGGCAACTGGTCATTCGCTCAGTTTCCTTCGGGAACTGGTCATTCCTTCAGTTTCCTTCGGGAACTGGTCATTCCTTCAGTTTCCTTCGGGAACTGGTCATTCCTTCAGTTTCCTTCGGGAACTGGTCATTCCTTCAGTTTCCTTCGGGAACTGGTCATTCCTTCAGTTTCCTTCGGGAACTGGTCATTCCTTCAGTTTCCTTCGGGAACTGGTCATTCCTTCAGTTTCCTTCGGGAACTGGTCATTCGCTCAGTTTCCTTCGGGAACTGGTCATTCCTTCAGTTTCCTTCGGGAACTGGTCATTCCCTCAGTTTCCTTCGGGAACTGGTCATTCCTTCAGTTTCCTTTGTCTCACTCTCCGTCATGTAGAGACGGGTTCCCCTGTCTCACTCTCCGTCATGTAGAGACGGGTTCCCCTGTCTCACTCTCCGTCATGTAGAGACGGGTTCCCCTGTCTCACTCTCCGTCATGTAGAGACTGGTTCCCCTGTCTCACTCTCCGTCATGTAGAGACGGGTTCCCCTGTCTGAGAGAGAGAGAGAGAGAGAGAGAGAGAGAGAGAGAGAGAGAGAGAGAGATACCTTTTTGACCTCTCTAGTGAGCATGCATCTCTCAATGCGCAGCACGGTGGAGATGTCTATGTGTTCTCTACACACGTTGTTCATCCACTTGGTGAAGCTCTCCACCGTGGTCTGGAACAACACCCAGGTGAACTTGATGATGTTGAACACTCGCTTCAAGACGTTGTCTGGTGGGACGTAGGAAAGAGAAGTTATATTTACCGTACACTCTTAGTCAAAGCGACATACAATCAGTCTATTCAAACTAAAGTAGTCATAATACCAGTCTATTCAACTGAAGAAGTCATAATATCAACACTCACAATCACATTGCTATTGACCATTATTGACTCTGAGTAAACTATAGTAAGGATAATATATATGTATTTAAATGATTTATATTGAATCGAGGTTGGTCTCTCCATGTATGTGGTTTTGACATGTGTTTTGGATATAACTATAAACTGGGTAGTTTGGCTCATGAATGCTGTTGGCTGAAAGCCATGGTATATTGAAGCAATAAGACCTGAAGGAGTGTGGTATATGGCCAATATACCATGGCTAAGGGTTGTTCTATAGCCCTTAGCCGTGGTATATAGGCCATATACCACAAACCTCCGAGGTGCCTTATTGGTATTATAAACTGGTTACCAACATAATTAGAGCAGTAAAAATAAATGTTTCGTCGTACCCGTAGTATACGGTCTGATATACCACGGCTGTCAGCCAATCAGCATTCAGGCCTTATTGCTTCAATATACTACAGTATTTCAAAGGGGCTGTGGCACCCACCTGGTCCATCAGACTTCTTCTCCTCTCCTCCCTTCTGATCCTCCTCTGTCTCTCCGAACTCTATAGTCACATGACCTACAGAATAACAACAAAACAATAACTTACAAAGGACAATACAACAAAACAATAACTTACAGAGGACAACACAACAAAACAATAACATACAGAGAATAACAAAAAACAATAACGTATAGAGAATAACACAACAAAACAATAACAACAAAACAATAACATATAGAGAATAACACAACAAAACAATAACAACAAAACAATAACATATAGAGAATAACACAACAAAACAATAACAACAAAACAATAATATATAGAGAATAACACAACAAAACAATAACATATAGAGAATAACAAAAAACAATAACGTATAGAGAATAACAAAAAACAATAACGTATAGAGAATAACACAACAAAACAATAACAACAAAACAATAACATATAGAGAATAACACAACAAAACAATAACAACAAAACAATAACATATAGAGAATAACACAACAAAACAATAACAACAAAACAATAACACAACAAAACAATAACAACAAAACAATAACATATAGAGAATAACACAACAAAACAATAACTTACAGAGAATAACACGACAAAACAATAACAACAAAACAATAACTTACAGAGAATAACACAATGATACGATAACTTAATGCACATATATTGTCAAGCTCCGGTCCGCTAACTGCTACCTTGTCTAGCTCGGGCCTACGAACTGTTAGCTTGTTAGCACAGGCCTGCTAACCGTCTGTACCACCGCGTCCCAATCACTCTCTGACCCCATTTACTTTCTATTTCTTTTTGATTTTTAATTTGTTTATACCTTCCGGAAACCTGCCTCACCCAATGTGATACGGAATCGCTATTACTTTTACTCTTATTTTTATTTTTATGACACACTCAAGAACCTCCAGACGCTAACCAGCTAACTAGCTACAAGCTAGTTAGTCATTGTTAGTTTAAAAAAATAAAAAAAAAAAAAAAACCTGGATAACACTCGCCAGCCCCCCTGCCCATCCACCGCTGCCCCCTGGACACTGATCTCTTGGCTACATAGCTGACGCACGCTGGACTGTCCATTAATCACGGTACTCCTTTCTGCTTGTTTGTCTTACCTGTCGGCCCCGTTGCCTAGTCAACGCCATTTTACCTGCTGTTTGTTGTGCTAGCGGATTAGCCTCGCCTACTGTTTTTAGCTAGCTTTCCAAATTCAACACCTGTGATTACTGTATGCCTCGCTGTATGTCTCTCTCAGATGTCAATATGCCTTGTATACTGTTGTTCAGGTTAGTTATAATTGTTTTAGTTCACAATGGAGCCCCTAGACCCACTCTGCATACCCCTGTTACCTCCTTTGTCCCACCTCCCACACATGCGGTGACCTCACCCATTACAACCAGCATGTCCAGAGATACAACCTGTCTCATCATCACCCAGTGCCTGGGCTTACCTCCGCTGTACCCGCACCCCACCATACCCCTGTCTGTGCATTATGCCCTGAATATATTCTACCATGCCCAGAAACCTGCTCCTCTTATCCTCTGCCCCCAACGCTCTAGGCGACCAGTTTTGATAGCCTTTAGCCGCACCCTCATACTACTCCTTCTCTGTTCCGCGGGTGATGTGGAGGTAAACCCAGGCCCTGCATGTCCCCAGGTACCCTCATTTGTTGACTTCTGTGATCGAAAAAGCCTTGGTTTTATGCATGTCAACATCAGAAGCCTCCTCCCTAAGTTTGTTTTACTCACTGCTTTAGCACACTCTGCTAACCCTGATGTCCTTGCCGTGTCTGAATCCTGGCTCAGGAAGGCCACCAAAAATTCAGAGATTTCCATACCCAACTATAACATCTTCCGTCAAGATAGAACTACCAAAGGGGCGGAGTTGCAGTCTACTGCAGAGATAGCCTGCAAAGTAATGTCATACTTTCCAGGTCCATACCCAAACAGTTCGAACTACTAATTTTGAAAATTACCCTCTCCAGAAATAAGTCTCTCACTGTTGCCGCCTGCTACCGGCCACCCTCAGCTCCCAGCTGTGCCCTGGACACCATTTGTGAATTGATCGCCCCCATCTAGCTTCAGAGTTTGTTCTGTTAGGTGACCTAAACTGGGATATGCTTAACACCCCGGCAGTCCTACAATGTAAGCTAGATGCCCTCAATCTCACTCAAATCATCAAGGAACCCACCAGGTACAACCCTAACTCTGTAAACAAGGGCACCCTCATAGACGTCATCCTGACCAACTGGCCCTCCAAATACACCTCCGCTGTCTTCAACCAGGATCTCAGCGATCACTGCCTCATTGCCTGTATCCGCCACGGAGCCGCAGTCAAACGACCACCCCTCATCACTGTCAAACGCTCCCTAAAACACTTCTGTGAGCAGGCCTTTCTAATCGACCTGGCCCGGGTATCCTGGAAGGACATTGACCTCATCCCGTCAGTTGAGGATGCCTGGTCATTCTTTAAAAGTAACTTCCTCACCATTTTAGATAAGCATGCTCCGTTCAAAAATGCAGAACCAAGAACAGATACAGCCCTTGGTTCACTCCAGACCTGACTGCCCTCGACCAGCACAAAAACATCCTGTGGCGGACTGCAATAGCATCGAATAGCCCCGTGATATGCAACTGTTCAGGGAAGTCAGGAACCAATACACGCAGTCAGTCAGGAAAGCTAAGGCCAGCTTCTTCAGGCAGAAGTTTGCATCCTGTAGCTCCAACTCCAAAAAGTTCTGGGACACTGTGAAGTCCATGGAGAACAAGAGTACCTCCTCCCAGCTGCCCACTGCACTGAGGCTAGGTAACACGGTCTCCACCGATAAATCCACGATTATCGAAAGCTTCAATAAGCACTTCTCAACGGCTGGCCATGCCTTCCGCCTGGCTACTCCAACCTCGGCCAACAGCTCCGCCCCCCCGCAGCTCCTCGCCCAAGCCTCTCCAGGTTCTCCTTTACCCAAATCCAGATAGCAGATGTTCTGAAAGAGCTGCAAAACCTAGACCCGTACAAATCAGCTGGGCTTGACAATCTGGACCCTCTATTTCTGAAACTATCTGCCGCCATTGCCGCAACCCCTATTACCAGCCTGTTCAACCTCTCTTTCATATCGTCTGAGATCCCCAAGGATTGGAAAGCTGCCGCAGTCATCCCCCTCTTCAAAGGGGAGACACCCTGGACCCAAACTGCTATAGACCTATATCCATCCTGCCCTGCCTATCTAAGGTCTTCGAAAGCCAAGTCAACAAACAGGTCACTGACCATCTCGAATCCCACCGTACCTTCTCCGCTGTGCAATCTGGTTTCCGAGCCGGTCACGGGTGCACCTCAGCCACGCTCAAGGTACTAAACGATATCATAACCGCCATCGATAAAAGACAGTACTGTGCAGCCGTCTTCATCGACCTCGCCAAGGCTTTCGACTCTGTCAATCACCATATTCTTATCGGCAGACTCAATAGCCTCGGTTTCTCGGATGACTGCCTTGCCTGGTTCACCAATTACTTTGCAGACAGAGTTCAGTGTGTCAAATCGGAGGGCATGCTGTCCGGTCCTCTGGCAGTCTCTATGGGGGTGCCACAGGGTTCAATTCTCGGGCCGACTCTTTTCTCTGTATATATCAATGATGTTGCTCTTGCTGCGGGCGATTCCTGATCCACCTCTCACGCAGACGACACCATTCTATATACTTTCGGCCCGTCATTGGACACTGTGCTATCTAACCTCAAACGAGCTTCAATGCCATACAGCACTCCTTCCGTGGCCTCCAACTGCTCTTAAACGCGAGTAAAACCAAATGCATGCTTTTCAACCGATCGCTGCCTGCACCCGCATGCCCGACTAGCATCACCACCCTGGATGGTTCCGACCTTGAATATGTGGACATCTATAAGTACCTAGGTGTCTGGCTAGACTGCAAACTCTCCTTCCAGACTCATCAAACATCTCCAATCGAAAATCAAATCAAGAGTCGGCTTTCTATTCCGCAACAAAGCCTCCTTCACTCACGCCGCCAAGCTTACCCTAGTAAAACTGACTATCCTACCGATCCTCGATTTCGGCGATGTCATCTACAAAATGGCTTCCAACACTCTACTCAGCAAACTGGATGCAGTCTATCATAGTGCCATCCGTTTTGTCACCAAAGCACCTTATACCACCCACCACTGCGACTTGTATGCTCTAGTCGGCTGGCCCTCGCTACATATTCGTCGCCAGACCCACTGGCTCCAGGTCATCTACAAGTCCATGCTAGGTAAAGCTCCGCCTTATCTCAGTTCACTGGTCACGATGGCAACACCCATCCGTAGCACACGCTCCAGCAGGTGTATCTCACTGATCATCCCTAAAGCCAACACCTCATTTGGCCGCCTTTCGTTCCAGTACTCTGCTGCCTGTGACTGGAACGAACTGCAAAAATCGCTGAAGTTGGAGACTTTTATCTCCCTCACCAACTTCAAACATCAGCTATCCGAGCAGCTAACCGATCGCTGCAGCTGTACATAGTCTATTGGTAAATAGCCCACCCATTTTCACCTACCTCATCCCCATACTGTTTTTATACTGTTTTTTAAAATTTTTTATTTACTTTTCTGCTCTTTTGCACACCAATATCTCTACCTGTACATGACCATCTGATCATTTATCACCCCAGTGTTAATCTGCAAAATTGTATTATTCGCCTACCTCCTCATGCCTTTTGCACACATTGTATATAGACTGCCCATTTTTTTTTCTACTGTGTTATTGACTTGTTAATTGCTTACTCCATGTGTAACTCTGTGTTGTCTGTTCACACTGCTATGCTTTATCTTGGCCAGGTCGCAGTTGCAAATGAGAACTTGTTCTCAACTAGCCTACCTGGTTAAATAAAGGTGAAATAAAAAATAAAATAAAAATATATATAACAGAGTAGATTTGTATTCTAATTACTGTGCATGTATGAGCAGTAAGCACCCGTTCTACTAGATAATATTCTAGGGTACACGTCTGGGCTGCCCACTCTCACCCTGCCTTTTCACAACCAAGCCTCTTTTGATAGGGCTGAAGACCTCCACAGTACATTACTTACATTATGAATAGACTGGCAATCAAGAATATAGTGTGTCTGCTTCTTTATACCACGGACTCTGGCTTACTCTTCTGATTAGGCTTGCACAATTCTGCTAACTTTACCAAAATTCACAGGTTTTTCCACAAATCCAGGTTGGAATACTCTTGGAATCAGGATGGAATAAGCAGAAAATCGAGGAATCCTCCAAACGGGGTTTCTGGAAAGTCTGGTCGTTTTGGGAAAGTTGTCTGACTTTTAACACCCTTCTCCTGATTAACTTCCTTCTTGTGTTTGTCTCCTGGTGTACCTGGTTCATAATTTGTCCAGAACCCACACTCACCATCCATCTTGTCCTTTTTGTGTTTGTCTCTCTTGGTGTATCTCTTCCAGAACTTGTGCTTCTCTTTGCTTCGTTTCTTCATGGCTGTCTTGGAGTCTGTTATCCAGACATGGTAGACAAACTGGGACAGTACAGTACAGGAAGCACAATGTTAGAGTTCGAACATAAAGAGACGGATCCTAATTTGAGATGTGTATGCTTAACTCCAACTATCTGTTGATGCTGACAGAAGATTTGTACGAAAACGTGAGAAACGCACACTGATTTCAAGTTAGGATTCAATTCAATCAAAGGAATGATTCAGAGGGGTTGGGTTAAATGGCGAAGACATGCTGAGGACACAGGATACAGACTACACAGGCTGAGGATACAGACTACACATGCTGAGACACAGGATACAGACTACACAGACTGAGGATACAGACTACACAGACTGAGGATACAGACTACACAGACTGAGGATACAGACTACACATGCTGAGACACAGGATACAGACTACACAGACTGAGGATACAGACTACACAGACTGAGGATACAGTCTCACAGGCTATGGTAAGAGGAGATGCTGAATCTATTGTTTTTGTACCTTGGCTGCCCTGATTACATACTGAAAGATGGCTTTTGGAAGTTTAATGATAGATCTGGGCAGAGCTATAAGGGCTGAGGCAAACTTCCCAATAGCTTGCTGAAGAGGAGGGACAAAGGGTGGTGGGAGAGTTAGTAGAAAACAGAATTAGATTATATTGAAGAAAGTGTCAGAGCAGAAAGAACACATTTTCCAACTAGCAACAGATGATCTTAAACTGAACTGAACAATAAATACAATATAATATTTCACATACCGGTAATACCGGTAACTACTTTGTCGTTGTTCTATTCCTCACCTGAAACGCCGACTTCTTGGGAGGCAGTAGATCCTCTCTTCTCTCCATCTCTTCCTCCTCTTCTTCACTGTCGGTTTCAAACAAGTAATAATCTCCACATCTCACCACTGAGGAGTAGAGAAGAAGAAGCAAGGTGCTGTTAATATTAACTGGAGGAAAGGGTTTGAAAAGCACGTGATGCTTTGGGGTGTAAACTAGGTAAATGTGAGGTAGCAGAGGTTGGTTTGATTCAAAAAGCCTACTAGTGAGATGAAGTTGATGAGGGCAGGGAAAACACACACAAAGTTAGGCAGAATAATTGCATTAGTTTGTTTGGTAAGACATGGCACAGGTTTGAGGTGACTTGGGCAGAGACTTTAAAAGTATTGTAATTGGTGAAACGGAATTATGTCCTTGAACAGAAGAGCCACAGTAGGGGAACAGGAGTAAAGGATGCTGGGTAATACAGTGCATTCGGAAAGTATTCAGACCCCTTCGCCTTTTCCACATTTTGTTACGTTACAGCTGTCGTGTCTGTCACTATCATAAAATGTGAAGACTGTTATTTTATCAAATCAATTCTCTATTTGTAATTTAATTATACGATTAAACTAATCATGTAACTTTAATTAACTAGGAAGTCGGGGCACCACTGAAAATTTTTTGTTTACTGGATGATACAAAGAAAAAGTCCTTAGCGGCTGAAGCCGATATGAAGGCTTGGTAGACAAAGGAAAGGGGTGGGGACTGAGAAAGAGCGGAAAAGACTAAATGGATTCACTACACACAGTCTATAATTATATTCATTGAAATGCTAATCCTTCGCACATGAACGGCCGCTCATTCGAAAATAATTGCAATGTACAGTGCCTTGCGAAAGTATTTGGCCCCCTTGAACTTTGCGACCTTTTTCCACATTTCAGGCTTCAAACATAAAGATATAAAACTGTATTTTTTTGTGAAGAATCAACAACAAGTGGGACACAACCATGAAGTGGAACGACATTTATTGGATATTTCAAACTTTTTTAACAAATCAAAAACTGAAAAATTGGGGTGCAAAATTATTCAGCCCCTTTACTTTCAGTGCATCAAACTCTCTGCAGAAGTTCAGTGAGGATCTCTGAATGATCCAATGTTGACCTAAATGACTAATGATGATAAATACAATCCACCTGTGTGTAATCAAGTCTCCGTATAAATGCACCTGCACTGTGATAGTCTCAGAGGTCCGTTAAAAGCGGTTTGGAACCACCAAGAGTCTTCCTAGAGCTGACCGTCTGGCCAAACTGAGCATTCAAGGGAGAAGGGCCTTGGTCAGGGAGATGACCAAGAACCCCCCTGGTCACTCTGACAGAGCTCCAGAGTTCCTCTGTGGAGATGGGAGAACCTTCCAGAAGGACAACGATCTCTGCAGCACTCCACCAATCAGGCCTTTATGGTAGAGTGGCCAGATGGAAGCCACTCTTCAGTGAAAGGTACATGACAGCCCACTTGGAGTTTGCCAAAAGGCACCTAAAGGACTCTCAGACCATGAGAAACACGATTCTCTGGTCTGATGAAACCAATATTGAACTCTTCGGCCTGAATGTCAAGCGTCATGTCTGGAGGAAATTGGGCCCCATCCCTACGGTGAAAGCATGGTGGTGTTAGCATCATGCTGTGGAGATGTTTTTCATCGGCAGGGACTGGGAGACTAGTCAGGATCGTGGGAAAGATGAACGGAGCAAAGTACAGCGAGATCCTTGATGAAAACCTACTTCAGAGTGCTCGGGACCTCAGACTGGGGCGAAGGTTCACCTTCCAACGGGACAACGAACCTAAGCACACAACCAAGACAAACAGCTTCGGGAGAAGTCTCTGAATGTCCTTGAGTGGCCAAGCCAGAGCCTGGACTTGAACCTGATCGAACATCTCTGGAGAGACCTGAAAATAGCTGTGCATCGACGCTCCCTATCCACCCTAACAGGGCTTGAGAAGATCTGCAGAGAAGAATGGGAGAAACTCCCCAAATGCAGGTGTGCCAAGCTTGTAGCGTCATACCCAAGAAGACTCAAGGATGTAATCGCTGCCAAAGGTGCTTCAACAAAGTACTGAGAAAAGGGTCTGAATACTTCTGTAAATGTGATAATTCAGTTTCAGTTCTAAAAAACTGTTTTTGCTTTATCATTATGGGGTATTGTGATGTCATTATGGGGTATTGTGATGTCATTATGAACTATTGTGATGTCATTAATGGGTAGTGTGATGTCATTAAGGGGTGTTGTGATGTCATTAAGGGGTATTGTGATGTCATTATGGGGTGTTGTGATGTCATTATGGGGTGTTGTGATGTCATTAAGGGGTATTGTGATGTCTTTATGAGGTGTTGTGATGTCATTATGGGGTGTTGTGATGTCATTAAGGGGTGTTGTGATGTCATTAAGGGGTATTGTGATGTCATTATGGGGTGTTGTGATGTCATTAAGGGGTATTGTGATGTCATTATGGGGTGTTGTGATGTCATTATGGGGTGTTGTGATGTCATTATGGGGTGTTGTGTGTAGATTGACGAGGAAGAAAAACAGCTCAACCCGTTTCAGAATGAGCCTGTAAACGTAACAAAATGTGGAAAAAGTCAAGTGGTCTGAATAATTTCTGAATATATAAATGGGATGTTTACGGGATAAATAATATAAGGAATGCAACAACAGGGGATGATACAAAAAAAATATATTCAATTCAGAAACAGGCAGAGAAGAACTGTGTAAGATTTTAGGTACGGATCTGTGACTAGAAGAATATAATACTATTGAAAATCTTTTCAGCCTTATTGATTTTATCATTGCGATATTTAAGCCTTGTTTGAATCAGGTGTGTATCATATTGCTCTGGATTTTTTTCTCTTGTGGTCTGTTGATGATAAGAACTATAACAGAGATAGAATTCTTCACCCACTTTCCAGGAAGAGAAAAGGGAGATACATTTTATCTCTGTTGAATTAATACATTATTTCACAATGAGAGATTCCCTACTGTGGCCTCCTCAGAACCACACCCAAAAACATAACAGGCATCAGTTGTTGTATTTTCTCTCAGTGGAATATTCTGTCTCTTTAAGGCCCCGTTTTATGCACAAATACATGATTTCATTGCCATTAGTTGAGGCATATTGTAGTATTGTCTTATTTCATTAAAGGAAATCAGAACAGCATCCTGCCTGTATTTTTCTGATGTTTTGGGGTTCATCAATCAATTAACCAACCAATCAATCAACCAATAAACAAATCGATCAATCAATGAAACAAGGGGCCTTAAATAGAGTCAGAAAAGGACTGAGGTCACGACGGAATGTTTTCAGGTCGTCTGGAGCCCAGGTGCAGTATGGAAATCCTCTGTGAGTTCTGGTCAAGGACACAATAGCCAATCAAAGTGGAGAAAAAAAAGGCGTGGTCAACCTACTGGAGGCGTGGTCAACCCAAGGCTGCCACCACTGCTTTTTTTTAGTCTTAGATTGTTCTTGTTTTTGTTCTTTCTCTCTCTCTCGCTCTGCTCCTAAAATACAAATAGTTTCACAGGTAGATCAATGCTTCATTCAGAGCTCGTGCAAATTAAACAACTATTTTTTTAATAAATATGTTTAAAAAAAATAAAAATAAACATAAGCACCAGTACCATAACATTGCTTACAGTGATTATATCATATAATGATGGTGAGTGTATGAACATCTATTCCAAGGTTTCCATGAGAACAACACCATTGTCATCCTCCCCCTCCCCCTCATCCTCCCCCTCCACCACCCCCTCCCCCTCATCCTCCCGCTCCCCCTCACCCTGCTGCTCCTGTAGATGGATGGGGTTCTCTCTGTCTCCAGACTCCTGTGGAAGGAGGAGGTTCTCTCTGTCTCCAGACTCCTGTAGATGGATGGGGTTCTCTCTGTCTCCAGACTCCTGTGGAAGGATGGGGTTCTCTCTGTCTCCAGACTCCTGTGGAAGGATGGGGTTCTCTCTGTCTCCTGACTCCTGTGGAAGGAGGAGGTTCTCTCTGTCTCCAGACTCCTGTGGAAGGATGGGGTTCTCTCTATCTCCAGACTCCTGTGGAAGGATGGGGTTCTCTCTATCTCCTGACTCCTGTAGATGGATGGGGTTCTCTCTATCTCCAGACTCCTGTAGATGGATGGGGTTCTCTCTATCTCCAGACTCCTGTAGATGGATGGGGTTCTCTCTGTCTCCAGACTCCTGTGGAAGGATGGGGTTCTCTCTATCTCCAGACTCCTGTGGAAGGATGGGGTTCTCTCTATCTCCTGACTCCTGTAGATGGATGGGGTTCTCTCTATCTCCAGACTCCTGTAGATGGATGGGGTTCTCTCTGTCTCCAGACTCCTGTGGAAGGATGGGGTTCTCTCTGTCTCCAGACTCCTGTGGAAGGATGGGGTTCTCTCTGTCTCCAGACTCCTGTAGATGGATGGGGTTCTCTCTGTCTCCTGACTCCTGTAGATGGATGGGGTTCTCTCTATCTCCAGACTCCTGTAGATGGATGGGGTTCTCTCTATCTCCTGACTCCTTTGGAAGGATGGGGTTCTCTCTATCTCCAGACTCCTGTAGACGGATGGGGTTCTCTTTGTCTCCTGACTCCTGGCTCAACATCTTCTTCCCTCTCTTAAACTTCTCCTGGCACTGCTTTATACGCTCCATCCTGAGAAAGAGAGAGAGAGAGAGAGGGGTGGAGGATAAAAAGAGAGAGAGAGGGGGGGTGGAGAGAGAGAGAGAGGGGTGGAGGATAAAAGAGAGAGAGGGGGGGAGAGAGAGAGAGAGAGAGTGGAGGATAAAAAGAGAGGGGGTGGAGAGAGAGAGAGGGGTGGAGGATAAAAAGAGAGAGGGGGTGGAGAGAGAGAGAGAGAGGGGGTGGAGAGAGGAAGAGAGAGGGGTGGAGGATAAAAATAGAGAGAGGGGGTGGAGAGAGAGAGAGGGGGGAGACAGAGGTGTGGAGAGAGAGGGGGTGGGGTATGGGGAGATAGAGAGAGAGGGGGAGATAGAAAAAGAGGGGGTGGAGAGAGAGGGGTGGTGAAGAGAAAGGGGGAGATAGAGAGGGGTGGGGTGGAGAGAGAGATAAAGAGAGAGGGGGTGGGTAGTGAGAGATAAAGAGAGATAAGGGGAGAGAGAATGACCATGGGTTAGGGGAATGACCATGGGGTGGGTAAATGACCATAGGGGGGAATGACCATGGGGTGGGTAAATGACCATAGGGGGAATGACCATAGGGTGGGGAATGACCATAGGGGGAATGACCATGGGGTGGGGGAATGACCATAGGGGGAATGACAATGGGGTGGGGAATGACCATAGGGGGAATGACCATGGGGTGGAATGACCATGGGGTGGGTAATTTGACCATAGGGGGGAATGACCATGGGGGGAATGACCATAGGGGGATTGACCATGGGGTGGGTAAATGACCATAGGGGGAATGACCATGGGGGGAATGACCATAGGGGAATGACCATGGGGGGAATGACCATGGGGGGAATGACCATGGGGGGAATGACCATAGGGGGAATGACCATGGGGGGAATGACCATAGGGGGAATGACCATAGGGGGGAATGGCCATGGGGAGGATTGACCATGGGGGGGAATGACCATGGGGGAATGACCATAGGGGGGAATGACCATAGGGGGAATGACCATGGGGTGGGTAAATGACCATAGGGGGGAATGACCATGGGGTGGTTAAATGACCATAGGGGGAATGACCATGGGGTGGGTAAATGACCATAGGGGGGAATGACCATGGGGTGGGGGAATGACCATAGGGGGAATGACCATAGGGGGAATGACCATGGGGTGGGTAAATTATCATAGGGGGAAATGACCATGAGGTGGGTAAATGACCATAGGGGTGAATGACCATGGGGGGGAATGACCATAGGGGGATTGACCATGGGGGGGGGAATGACCATAGGGGGAATGACCATGGGGGAATGACCATAGGGGGAATGACCATGGGGGATTGACCATAGGGGGAATGACCATGGGGTGGGTCAATGACCATAGGGGGAAATGACCATGGGGTGGGTAAATGACCATGGGGGGAATGACCATGGGGTGGGTAAATGACCATAGGGGGATGACCATGGGGGGAATGACCATGGGGTGGGTAAATTATCATAGGGGGAAATGACCATGGGGTGGGTAAATGACCATGGGGCGGAATGACCATGGGGGGTGGGTGAATGACCATAGGGGGAATGACCATGGGGTGGGTAAATGACCATAGGGGGAATGGCCATGGGGTGGGTAAATGACCATGGGGGAATGACCATGGGGGAATGACCATGGGATGGGTGAATGACCATAGGGGGAATGACCATGGGGGGTAATGACCATGGGGTGGGTGAATGACCATAGGGGGAATGACCATGGGGGGTGAATGACCATAGGGGGAATGACCATGGGGTGGGTGAATGGCCATAGGGGGAATGACCATGGGGTGGGTGAATGACCATAGGGGGAATGACCATGGGGTGGGTGAATGACCATAGGGGGAATGACCATGGGGTGGGTGAATGACCATAGGGGAATGACCATGGGGTGGGTAAATGACCATAGGGGTGAATGACCATGGGGGAATGACCATAGGGGGATTGACCATGGGGGGAATGACCATAGGGGGGGAATGACCATGGGGGGAATGACCATAGGGGGAATGACCATGGGGGGGGATTGACCATAGGGGGGAATGACCATGGGGTGGGTCAATGACCATAGGGGGAATGACCATGGGGTGGGTAAATGACCATAGGGGGATGACCATGGGGAATGACCATGGGGTGGGTAAATGACCATAGGGGGATGACCATGGGGGAATGACCATGGGGTGGGTAAATTATCATAGGGGGAAATGACCATGGGGTGGGTAAATGACCATGGGGCGGAATGACCATGGGGTGGGTGAATGACCATAGGGGGAATGACCATGGGGTGGGTAAATGACCATAGGGGGAATGGCCATGGGGTGGGTAAATGACCATGGGGGGAATGACCATAGGGGGAATGACCATGGGAAGGGTGAATGACCATAGGGGGAATGACCATGGGGGTAATGACCATGGGGTGGGTAAATGACCATAGGGGGAATGACCATGGGGTGGGGAATGACCATAGGGGGAATGACCATAGGGGGAATGACCATGGGGTGGGTAAATGACCATAGGGGGAATGACCATGGGGTGGGTGAATGACCATAGGGGGAATGACCATAGGGGGGAATGACCATGGGGTGGGTAAATGACCATAGGGGGAATGACCATGGGGTGGGGAATGACCGTAGGGGGGAATGGCCATGGGGGGAATGACCATAGGGGGATTGACCATGGGGGAATGACCATAGGGGGAATGACCATGGGGGGATTGACCATAGGGGGAATGACCATGGGGTGGGTCAATGACCATAGGGGGAATGACCATGGGGTGGGTGAAATGACCATGGGGGAATGACCATGGGGTGGGTAAATGACCATAGGGGGGAATGACCATGGGGGGAATGACCATGGGGGAATGACCATGGGGGAGTGACCATGGGGTGGGTAAATGACCATAGGGGAATTACCATGGGGGAATGACCATAGGGTGGGTGAATGACCATAGGGGGAATGACCATGGGGTGGGTAAATGACCATAGGGGGAATGACCATGGGGTGGGTGAATGACCATAGGGGGAATGACCATGGGGTGGGTAAATGACCATAGGGGAATTACCATGGGGGAAATGACCATGGGGGGTTGACCATAGGGTGGGTGAATGACCATAGGGGGAAATGACCATAGGGGGAATGACCATGGGGTGGGTGAATGGCCATAGGGGTGGGTGAATGGCCATAGGGGGAATGACCATAGGGGGAATGACCATGGGGTGGGTCAATGACCATAGGGGGAATGACCATGGGGTGGGTAAATGACCATAGGGGGATGACCATGGGGGAATGACCATGGGGTGGGTAAATGACCATAGGGGGATGACCATGGGGGAATGACCATGGGGTGGGTAAATTATCATGGGGAAATGACCATGGGGTGGGTAAATGACCATGGGGGGAATGACCATGGGGGGGTGAATGACCATGGGGGAATGACCATGGGGTGGGTAAATGACCATAGGGGGAATGGCCATGGGGTGGGTAAATGACCATGGGGGAATGACCATAGGGGGGAAATGACCATGGGAAGGGTGAATGACCATAGGGGGAATGACCATGGGGGTAATGACCATGGGGTGGGTAAATGACCATAGGGGGAATGACCATGGGGTGGGGGAATGACCATAGGGGGAATGACCATAGGGGGAATGACCATGGGGTGGGTAAATGACCATAGGGGGAATGACCATGGGGTGGGTGAATGACCATAGGGGGAATGACCATAGGGGGAATGACCATGGGGTGGGTAAATGACCATAGGGGGGAAATGACCATGGGGTGGGGGAATGACCATAGGGGGAATGACCATAGGGGGAATGACCATGGGGGGGTTGACCATGGGGGAATGACCATGGGGATTGACCATGGGGGGGAATGACCATGGGGTGGGTAAATGACCATAGGGGGAATGACCATGGGGTGGGTGAATGACCATAGGGGGAATGACCATGGGGTGGGTGAATGACCTTAGGGGGAATGACCATGGGGTGGGTGAATGACCATAGGGGGAATGACCATGGGGTGGGTAAATGACCATAGGGGTGAATGACCATGGGGGGGTAATGACCATAGGGGGATTGACCATGGGGGGGTAATGACCATGGGGGGGATGACCATAGGGGGAATGACCATGGGGTGGGTCAATGACCATAGGGGGAATGACCATGGGGTGGGTAAATGACCATGGGGGGAATGACCATGGGGTGGGTAAATTACCATAGGGGGATGACCATGGGGGAATGACCATGGGGTGGGTAAATTATCATAGGGGAAATGACCATGGGGTGGGTAAATGACCATGGGGGCGGAATGACCATGGGGTGGGTGAATGACCATAGGGGGAATGACCATGGGGTGGGTAAATGACCATAGGGGGAATGGCCATGGGGTGGGTAAATGACCATGGGGGGAATGACCATGGGATGGGTGAATGACCATAGGGGGAATGACCATGGGGGGTAATGACCATGGGGTGGGTAAATGACCATAGGGGGAATTACCATGGGGGAATGACCATGGGATGAGTGAATGACCATAGGGGGAATGACAATGGGGGGGTAATGACCATGGGGTGGGTAAATGACCATAGGGGGGAATTACCATGGGGGGTATGACCATGGGGGAATGACCATAGGGTGGGTGAATGACCATAGGGGGAATGACCATAGGGGGAATGACCATGGGGTGGGTGAATGACCATAGGGGAAATGACCATGGGGTGGGTAAATGACCATAGGGGTGAATGGCCATGGGGGGAATGACCATGGGGGATTGACCATGGGGGAATGACCATAGGGGGGAATGACCATGGGGGGATTGACCATAGGGGGAATGACCATGGGGTGGGTCAATGACCATAGGGGGAATGACCATGGGGTGGGTAAATGACCATGGGGGGAATGACCATGGGGTGGGTAAATGACCATAGGGGGAATGACCATGGGGGAATGACCATGGGGGGAATGACCATGGGGGGAGTGACCATGGGGTGGGTAAATTACCATAGGGGAAATGACCATGGGGTGGGTAAATGACCATGGGGCGAAATGACCATGGGGTGGGTAAATAACCATGGGGCGGAATGACCATGGGGTGGGTGAATGACCATAGGGAGGAATGACCATGGGGTGGGTAAATGACCATAGGGGGAATGGCCATGGGGTGGGTAAATGACCATGGGGGGAATGACCATAGGGGGAATGACCATTGGATGGGTGAATGACCATAGGGGGAATGACCATGGGGGTAATGACCATGGGGTGGGTAAATGACCATAGGGGGAATTACCATGGGGGGTATGACCATGGGGGAATGACCATGGGGTGGGTAAATGATTATAGGGGGAATGGCCATGGGGTGGGTAAATGACCATGGGGGGAATGACCATGGGGGGCTGACCATGGGATGGGTGAATGACCATAGGGGGAATGACCATGGGGATAATGACCATGGGGTGGGTAAATGACCATAGGGGGAATTACCATGGGGGGTATGACCATGGGGGAATGACCATAGGGTGGGTGAATGACCATAGGGGGAATGACCATGGGGTGGGTGAATGACCATAGGGGGAATGACCATGGGGTGGGTAAATGACCATAGGGGTGAATGACCATGGGGGAATGACCATAGGGGGATTGACCATGGGGGCATGACCATAGGGGGAATGACCATGGGGGCAAATTACCATAGGGGGAATGACCATGGGGGATTGACCATAGGGGGAATGACCATGGGGTGGGTCAATGACCATAGGGGGAATTACCATGGGGTGGGTAAATGACCATGGGGGGAATGACCATGGGGTGGGTAAATGACCATAGGGGGAATGACCATGGGGTGGGTAAATTACCATGAGGGGGGGAATGACCATGGGGTGGGTAAATGACCATGGGGCGGAATGACCGTGGGGTGGGTGAATGACCATAGGGGGATGACCATGGGGTGGGTAAATGACCATAGGGGGAATGGCCATGGGGTGGGTAAATGACCATGGGGGATTGACCATAGGGGGAATGACCATGGGATGGGTGAATGACCATAGGGGGAATGACCATGGGGGTAATGACCATGGGGTGGGTAAATGACCATAGGGGGTCAATTACCATGGGGGTATGACCATGGGGGGAATGACCATGGGATGGGTGAATGACCATAGGGGGAATGACCATGGGGGTAATGACCATGGGGTGGGTAAATGACCATAGGGGGAATTACCATGGGGGGTATGACCATGGGGGGATTGACCATAGGGTGGGTGAATGACCATAGGGGGAATGACCATAGGGAGGAATGACCATGGGGTGGGTGAATGGCCATAGGGGTGGGTGAATGGCCATAGGGGTGGGTGAATGGCCATTAGGGGGAATGACCATGGGGGAATGACCATGGGGTGGGGAATGACCATAGGGGGAATGACCATGGGGTGGAATGACCATGGGGTGGGTGAATGACCATAGGGGGAATGACCATGGGGGAAATGCCCATGGGGGTGGTTGAATGACCATAGGGGGGGGCTGACCATAGGGGGGTGACTATGGGGGTGACTGACTATGGGGGAATGACCATGGGGGAATGACCATAGGGGGAATGACCATAGGGGGGGTATGACCATGGGGGATTGACCATGGGATGGGTGAATGACCATAGGGGGAATGACCATGGGGGTAATGACCATGGGGTGGGTAAATGACCATAGGGGGAATTACCATGGGGGGATGACCATAGGGTGGGTGAATGACCATAGGGGGAATGACCATGGGGTGGGTAAATGACCATAGGGGGAATGACCATGGGGTGGGTGAATGGCCATAGGGGGAATGACCATGGGGTGGGTAAATGACCATTTGGGGAATTACCATGGGGGGTATGACCATGGGGGATTGACCATAGGGTGGGTGAATGACCATAGGGGGAATGACCATAGGGAGGAATGACCATGGGGTGGGTGAATGGCCATAGGGGTGGGTGAATGGCCATAGGGGGGAATGACCATGGGGGGGAATGACCATGGGGTGGGGAATGACCATAGGGGGAATGACCATGGGGGAATGACCATGGGGTGGGTGAATGACCATAGGGGGAATGACCATGGGGGGAAATGCCCATGGGGGGAATGACCATAGGGGAATGACCATAGGGGGGTGACTATGGGGGGTGACTATGGGGGGAATGACCATAGGGGGAATTACCATGGGGGATGACCATAGGGTGGGTGAATGACCATAGGGGGGAATGACCATGGGGTGGGTAAATGACCATAGGGAATGACCATGGGGGGGTGAATGGCCATAGGGGGAATGACCATGGGGTGGGGGAATGACCATGGGGTGGGTAAATGACCATAGGGGGAATGACCATGGGGGAATGACCATGGGGGGAATGACCATGGGGTGGAAATGACCATAGGGGGGTGACCATGGGGGGAAATGCCCATGGGGGAATGACCATAGGGGGAATGACCATGGGGGGTGACCATGGGGGGAATGACCATGGGGGGGAATGACCATAGGGGGGGAATGACCATGGGGCTTTATATCACGTTGCACCAATCCAACTCTGAAAAGTCTGTGCCTTAAATGGTTATGAATCTCTGCAGCGGTGAACAGAAACACCTGGACTGTCACGACTTCCGTCAAACTCGGTCCCTCTCCTTGTTCGGGCTGCATTCGGCGGTCGACGTCACCGGTCTTTTAGCCATCGCCGCTCCACCTTTCATTTTCCATTTGTTTTGCCTTGTTTTCCCGCACACCTGGTTCACATTCCCTCATCAGACTAAATGTATATTAGCCCCTGTTTCCCCCATGTCTGTGTGTTGTTCTTTGTGTAGGGTGTTACACTACAGGCTGGCTTGCTCTAGGTTTGTTTATAACATAGGGTTGTTTTATTTCATCCGGTTCATGTTACCGTGATTGTGCTTTGTGCTGCCTCGCCTGTGCCTTTGGGCCAGGGTGTAAATTAAAGTTCTCCTGGTATCACCCATCTCTGCTCTCCTGCGCCTGACTTCCCAGCAACCAGTCACTCACCCTGTTACATGGACTTACTGTCTCTTCAGCTGTTCCATAGACTGCTTCTCTTCCTCCAGTCTGGCTCTGACTGCCTTCACTATAGTTGCCTGGTACAATTCGGCCCCTCTGAAACACACACATACATCATCGCATCACAGATACATTATGACATCACAGATACATGATCGCATCACAGATACATGATGACATCACAGATACATGATCGCATCACAGATACATGATGACATCACAGATACATGATCGCATCACAGATACATTATGACATCACAGATACATGATCGCATCACAGATACATGATGACATCACAGTACCACAACAGGGTAAGAACAGATACATGATGACATCACAGATACATGATGACATCACAGTACTACAGCAGGGTAAGAACAGATACATGATGACATCACAGTACTACAGCAGGGTAACAACATATACATGATGACATCACATATACATGATGACATCACAGTATCACAGCAAAGTAAGAACAGATACATGATGACATCACAGTACTACAGCAGGGTAAGAACAGATACATGATGTCATCACAGATACATGATGACATCACAGTACTACAGCAGGGTAACAACAGATACATGATGTCATCACAGATACATGATGACATCACAGTACTACAGCAGGGTAACAACAGATACATGATGTCATCACAGATACATGATGACATCACAGTACTACAGCAGGGTAACAACAGATACATGATGTCATCACAGATACATGATGACATCACAGTACTACAGCAGGGTAACAACAGATACATGATGACATCACAGTACTACAGCAGGGTAACAACAGATACATGATGACATCACAGTACTACAGCAGGGTAACAACAGATACATGATGACATCACAGTACTACAGCAGGGTAACAACAGATACATGATGACATCACAGTACTACAGCGGGGTAACAACAGATACATGATGACATCACAGTACCACAGCAGGGTAACAACACAACAACGCTAACAAAGAGTTAGCTGGTATCATGGAGGTAGTTTGGACACAAAGCTTAGAAAGGATTATCTTAATGAAGACACACACACAGTAATATAGTAGTAGTAGTATACCTGGAGGCCAGTATCTGTGAGGCCCTGATGTCAGCCACCACATGTAGGAAGTAGTAACCTGGTGTAATGAGTAACCTGGTGCAACCTGGTGTAAAGTAGTATACCTGGAGGCCAGTATCTGTGAGGCCCTGATGTCAGCCACCACATGTAGGAAGTAGTAACCTGGTGTAATGAGTAACCTGGTGCAACCTGGTGTAAAGTAGTATACCTGGAGGCCAGTATCTGTGAGGCCCTGATGTCAGCCACCACATGTAGGAAGTAGTAACCTGGTGTAATGAGTAACCTGGTGCAACCTGGTGTAAAGTAGTATACCTGGAGGCCAGTATCTGTGAGGCCCTGATGTCAGCCACCACATGTAGGAAGTAGTAACCTGGTGTAATGAGTAACCTGGTGCAACCTGGTGTAAAGTAGTATACCTGGAGGCCAGTATCTGTGAGGCCCTGATGTCAGCCACCACATGTAGGAAGTAGTAACCTGGTGTAATGAGTAACCTGGTGCAACCTGGTGTAAAGTAGTATACCTGGAGGCCAGTATCTGTGAGGCCCTGATGTCAGCCACCACATGTAGGAAGTAGTAACTCATGAAGACGCGTCTCTGCAACAGCAGGAAGGCAAAGCAGATGCTGTCCCAGATGATCCCAGCCTCGTCGCTGGGCAGATCACACTTCTTACCCTCGTCCGCAGCTATAGACGCCACGGACAGACAGACAGACAGACATAGAATGCACAACCAGCAGACACATGGAGTAGATGGAGAAGACAGACAGAGAAGACGGATGGAGAAGATGGATGGAGAAGACGGATGGAGAAGACAGATGGAGAAGATGGATGGAAAAGACAGATGGAACAGATGGAGAAGACAGATGGAGCAGGTGGAGAGGACAGATGGAGAATATGGATATAGAAGACAGATGGAGCAGATGGATGGAGAAGACAGGTGGAGCACATGGAGAAGACAGATGGAGCAGATGGACGGTGAGGACAGAGAAAACAGATGGAAAAGACAGATGGAGAAGACATATGGAGCAGATGGAGAAGACAGATGGAGAAGATGGAGAAGACAGGTGGAGCAGGTGGATGGAGAAGATAGATAAGATGGATGGAAAAGATAGATGGAGAATATAGATGGAGAAGACAGATGGAGCAGACAGATGGAGCAGATGGAGCAGACAGATGGAGCAGATGGAAAAGCCAGATGGAGAAGCCAGATGTAGCAGACAAGTGGAACAGATGGAGAAGATGAATGGAGAAGACAGATGGAGAAGACAGATGGGGCAAATGGAGAAGACAGGTAGGGAATATGGATATAGAAGACAGGTGGAGCAGATGGATGGAGAAGACAGATGGAGAAGATGGGTGGAGCAGATGGAGAAGACAGATGGAGCAGATGGATGCAGAAGACAGATGGAGTAGACAGATGGAGCAGACAGGTGGAGCCGATGGAGCAGACAGATGGAGAAGATGGATGTAGAAGACAGGTGGAGCAGATGGATGGCAAAGAAAGATGGAGCAGACAGATGAGGCCGATGGAGAAGACAGATGGAGAAGACAGATGGAGAAGACAGGTGGAGCAGATAGATGGAGAAGACAGATGGAGCAGATGGAGAAGACAGATGGAGAAGATGGATGAAGAAGACAGATGGAGAGATGGATGGAGATGACAGATGGAGCAGATTAGGAAGACAGATGTAGCAGATGGAGAAGACAGATGTAGCAGATGGAGAAGACAGATGAAGCAGATGGAGAAGACAGATGGAGAAGATGGAGAAGACAGATGGAGAAGACAGATGGAGCAGATGGAGAAGACAGATGGAGAGATGGAGAAGACAGATGGAGCAGATGGAGAAGACAGATGGAGCACCTTTAGTAACATAATTTCCTCACGGTCATAAAACATGGTTTCATTGCTTCATGAAAGTAAGAGTCTTACGTGTGAAGTCTCTGTTGGTGACGACCTTATACTCCTTGATGGTGCAGGCCAGACTGAGGAGCTGGATCAGCCAGCAGTTGTTGACCACCAGGACATTGATGTAGCCACAGGCCAGGATCTGAACACGGAGACAAGATATCAGATGCCGTATCTCACTTCCCCCTGTTCCATTTAAAGTGCACTACTTCAGATAAATGGAAGCAGAAAGGCTTTATGCCACATTATGTCAAACTACCGGACGGAAGGTCCTTTTCACATCACCATCTCAGTAGTATGACAGTTCTTATGATTGGTGAAGCATCTATGTAGTGCTTATGAAAACTTTATGAGTCGTTTAAAGTGGAATCGTATGTCCTACTGTGTGTGTGTGTGTGTGTGTAGGTGTGTAGGTGTGTGTGTGTGTGTGTGTAGGTGTAGGTGTGTGTGTAGGTGTGTAGGTGTGTGTGTGTGTGTGTGTGTGTGTGTGTGTGTGTGTGTGTGTGTGTGTGTGTGTGTGTGTGTGTGTGTGTAGGTGTGTGTGTGTAGGCGTGTGTGTGTAGGCGTGTGTGTGTAGGTGTGTGTGTGTAGGTGTGTGTGTGTGTGTAGGCGTGTGTGTGTAGGCGTGTGTAGGCGTGTGTGTGTAGGCGTGTGTAGGTGTGTGTGTGTAGGTGTGTGTGTGTAGGCGTGTGTGTGTAGGCGTGTGTGTGTAGGCGTGTGTGTCCTACTCACAGACAGGATGTTCTTCATGGTGATCACAAACACGTTATAGGCAATCAGGAAGTCCCAGTAGTGGAGGATCTTTTTGATTGGTTTGAGCAGCAGCTCCCCACCGAACAGCAGGAAGTAGAAACATCCCACTATATAGCCCAA